>NC_136999.1:39543520-39647039 GCF_032717465.1 Coenobita brevimanus | reverse complement strand
TTCCCCGCTACCATCGCCTCCACTGTTACTGATTCCCTCTACCAATATGTCTGGCCCTCTTTGCGACTCTCACCGGAGACCTTGAAGTATTCTCCCTGACTCCCTCTGTGGGCACCACCACCTCCTGCCTTCTGTCCCCCACCTTCCTCCCCCTCCCACCTCGCAGCAGTCCGTGTGGCTGAATCTTTCCACTTTCACCCCTCACCCTTTCCTAAGGGACTGGTGGTAGGAGAAATTGAAGAGGCTGAGCCCTGTGCTGCCCCCTCGACCACTCATCCTTAACCCATCACGTCCTGAGGTTTTCCTCCCCTCCGACATCCCCCAATCCCGAGGTATTTTCATTTTTTTTTTTTTTTTTTTGGCTAAAACCTCCGCATTTGTTGAGAAAAATCGATAATTCATACAGAAATCACTCACCTGAGGTTTAAAATAATTTCGATCCAGGCAGGAGTTCCTTCCCTTACCTGACTGGGTTTTCTAACAGTGCTGGCACCAAAGAAAACGAAGTTCTATGGGAGGGTAACTATTTCACACCACTCATAAATGGTATTTATTTATTTGTTTGGTACGAATTTATATGTAGCATGAGCAGTAATATACGCATTGTAAGCATTGTTTCACTCACTCAACTAATCACCACATCTGGACCTTTTTTTGCCACATTACCTGATCATTATTTCTGACTGTTTCTTCTTCTAATGCTATGTAAACTTTGTCCTCCACATTGTCATCGATTGGGTGAATCACTTCCCTGGTCCTGTAATATCTTTACTGGCCAGGTCACTGGTAACAGGTGAATTGCCGCAGACAATGGCGGGAGGGGGGAGGGGGAGGTTATGTGGTGTAAGGCATTGTCCCTGCTTGGTAATCTTGTAGGGGAATAGAGGAAGGTAGTCCCATGTAATGCATTTGAAAATCACGTGCGAAAAATTGAAAATTGTGCAAATTAGGGGACCTTGTAATTGCACGATGCACCAGTACGTCGCCGGGACTGGCAAATGGAAAATGTTGCAACGCACTCCATATGTCGACATTTTGATGTGGGTTAACCCCCTCTCCTCAACCACCTCTCACCCCAACCACCGGATGGACCTTCGACACCTCCTTCTGGACTTGTGACAACTTCTCGCTAGGACCCACAGACATCGGCCACACCACCCTTCCTATCCCCACAAGTGTACACATGACTGGACCCCCCTATCCGCAACCTCTGGGGTAGGAAAAATCCCACCCAATGGGTTGAAGGAAGACCGGCAGGTCCAGGACATGTTAGATGCCAGTGTGCCATCACCTTCAACCAGCCCATGGTCCTCCTCCGTCATCCTTGTAGAAAAAAAAAAAAAGATGGGACACTGCACTTTTGCATAGATTAAGCCAAATCACCTCAATGATGTGATGATCAATGACGCCACCCCCTTGCCTAGAATCGACGACTCCTTAGAATCCCTCTATGGGACATCTTGCTTTTCTACCCTAGACCTCCAGTCATGATACTGGTAGGTCCCCGCCCACTCCGAGGACCATGGAAAAACGGCATTCTCCACCAGCACCGGGAAGCACTACGAGTTCTCAACGTGCTCCTCTTCAGCCTCTGTAATGCCCTCGCCACATTTTCTCCTGATTGGATGGAGTCTGTATTCAGTGTGGACTCACTTGGGAGATATGCCTTGCCTACAAAGATGACGCTGTCGTCTTTGGCAAGACCTGGGCTGACCACCCTCCACTGCCTATGCCGACTTTTTCTCCAGGAGGCATCAAGGTGGGCTTAAACCTGGCCCATCCAAGTGCACCTTGTCCTAACGTCAGTCTCTTTCCTGGGGCATGTCATATCTAAGAAGGTTTATACCCTGACCTCAAAAAACTCAGGGCCATAATGCCGAATTCCTCCCTGCCTCGAAATGTGCATGAGGTCCGGGCGCATTCATAGGTCTTCACCTCCCTACTTACGGGCGCATTTTCAGAAAGAATTCGCTACACATCGCTGCCACTACATGACCTCACCTGTGTGGGAGCCTCTTCATATGGAAGGAAGATTGTCATTTTAGGCCTTCCATGCTCTCAAGGACAAATTAATCATGACCCCTATAGTATGTTTCCTATCAGTCACTATCCCTTCTGGCATTTTTTTTGTGAGGAAAAAGGAACCAAAGGCCACGAAAGCCTGCAAGATTGTTCCTTCCAAGAGAGAAACAAAATACAAGAGTGAGCCAAATTCAAGATCTGATCATTTTTAGATGCCTGGACACACTTACTTGAAAGACTGAAGATCATGTGGGAAGCATTAACAATGGGTGACAGAGGGAGACAGTTCCAAAGTTGACCTGTTGCATAAATGCAAGGACTGGGAGTAACGGTTAACTTCAGCATTAGAGAGTTGGACAGAAAAGGGATGAGAGTTTGCTGCTAGACGGGTGCTATGAGCCCTTCGTAGAGGTGGAGGAATGCATGCAGACAGTTCAGAGGAGCAGTGACCATTGAAGTAGTTTGCACCACCACAAAGTCAGTAGTACACAAGCACCATTCCTAGCCCAACTACAAGGCACGGCAAGGAGCACATTATCACAGTGCCAGCCAGGACCTCAATCAGGTGGAACGCAACCAAGGTGCTACCCAAGCAAGAATTCTTAGGCATTACATGGGCACTCGAATATATCCGCGCTTATCTGGCTGGGAACCCATGTAACCATCATCACGAATCACCAATCCCTACAATGGTTATGCCAATCTGACACAGAAATAGTGCTGATGATCCGCTGGAGGGAGACCCTTGATGAATTTAATTTTGACATCGCATACCAGCCCAGCAAACTTCACATTAAATGCTGACACTCTCTCCCACCTCCCTGTCAATGCCATCCAGGCCACATGCACTCTCATGAAATGCTGGGACCCCCTAATTGGATGCCCACCCAGGTATTCTCCAGGCTACAAAGGCACGGTACTTTCCTGTACACCCACTACGGCCACATCACTCCCTTGACGCCAATGCTGCCCTGGACACTCTCACACACCTCCACGCCGATAAGGGAATCCACCTTGGTGCAAAGAAATTGTTCCAAGTTTTCAATTTACACTTTGTGGTATCCAAAACCCTCTAAACTCGTGCAACAAGTCAGCAATCCTGCTGAGCGCTACGCCCTGGGAAAATATAACACTTTAACGTCTAGCCCGTCCGGCCACCTCATGGCCAACAAGCCCTGGCAACTACTTATCCATGGATGTTGTCGGCCCTCTCCCACCTAAATCAGGATACAGGTATATAACTACATTCGTGGACACATATTCCGTATCCTGATCGCGTTCCCAGCCGTTGAACATCGACGTCCTCACCAATACCAACGCCCTAACCAGCCATAGTATTCCCCGGGTATTCTTGGTACCCACTCAGACAATGGTTCAGAATACATGGATAAAATCTAGCCAAGCTATCCGACCTCTTTGGGTACAACATCTCCAACCTTCTTGCCATACTGGCCCCAAGGAAACGGCATCTGTGAACGCAGTCACTGCACCGCACTCAACCAAGCGCGGACCAGGATCCAAGCCTCGCAAAGAGACGACTGGCCAGCACACGTCAAAGTAATACAATGGGGCATGAACACCTGCCCCCGCAAGGATGGAATCACAGCCCACGAACAGTATTCAGTGAGGTGCCCCAAGTTTCTACCCCTCTGACACCACTTACAGGCCACTGCCAACCCCACCTTTGTCCGATCCCCTTCACCTCACCTCAAACAACAGCTCCACCACCTGCAAACTCCACAAGACCTAGGCCCCAACACCGCACCTACCAATCCCATGTCGGGCAACTTCGTCAAGGTCGCCACAGTACCAATTCCTACACAAGCTAGCCCACCAATGCACAGGCCTCTATGAGATCATGAACATCCCCTAACTCATACCAGGTCACGGTCAAGTACTCCCCTCGGGCACACCTCGGCCACCGACATCCTCCCCCTTATCACGCTCAACCGTCATCCCCACTCTCCACCCTTGAGCCCCTGCGCCCTGCAGACACCCAACACCCCAGCCATCATGCACTCCTCCCACCTCCTCACCGCTGCCCTTTCCCACAACCAATGTCATCCACCCTCTGCCCACGACCACCCCAAATCTGCCCTTACCCCCAACACTCACCCCCAGCCCCACAGCACTCCTCCATCGCACCCACACCCCCCACAACCTCTCCCCCACCACACCACCCACTCGCCCATCCTCAACCCTCCCTCCTCCCCACCAGCACCATATCGGGCTGAGTATCCTGCCGTCAACCTGATACACCCGCCACACACCCTCCCCACCATCAACACCAATTCTTAGCACCACTTCCCTCATCCTTGAACAATGCAATTTCATGGAATATCCCTATTAACCTGCCTCACTAAGCCAATTTACTGGAGATGGCCTCCTTAAAAGCAGAAAAGCAGCCTCACCTCTTCTCCAGTCTTCAATTGGACACCATCCATCACTCCTCTCCACCCCTGCTACACAAGATGAGGATAAAACATATTTTCTGGACACCAAGGCTAGGGTGCAAGCACCACCTCAAGGGCACTGCGCAGCTCTTCCACCTTCATGCACACACCCCTACTATCCACCCTCACCATCGCCTGTACTCCCTGTACCAGCACCCAAACCAGCAAACACTCCACTGGACGACCTCTCCTACACCACCTCATGCCTCTGCACCGCACCCCCACTGTTCACTTCTACAAACTCTAGTCATGGCAGACGTGACTTCAACCCCGCTGATGGTGGTGAAATACCTGCACGGTGGGGTGAGCTCTGCCACCACCATCCCAGGAGGAGAGTACAGGGAGGTGACCCTAACCCCAATAAGCAGATGACAGGGAGGCTGTTTCACCTCATGAGCCTTCCAGGCAGGAACATCATATCTCTCCTGTGACCTGAACACCCCCTCTTCCCCTGCAGCCAGACCACCAGGTAGTGTGCAGTGTGAGTGCACTATATTCCAGTGGAGGAATCACTCACAGAATCGGGATGGGATTGATACACTGTGCAATTGGGCAAGCCCTCGGATACCGTGTCTCACCGTAATGGTTTCCAGAAAAGAGGAGGACTCCTGCTAGAGCCTTCAGTCTTGTGACATCCCAGGGGCACAGCAGCACAGTATCGCCCACATGGCCTACTGTGGGTGGAGTGACCACCGGGCAGTTCATCCTCTGCCACCCACCTTTGGGAGCCGGCACGCCCAGCACGGCCCTATGGATGACCTTTGCCGGGACTCCCCAAGAGGGAGTAAGGGCCCAGGGGTAGACTCCACCAGAGCTGGCCAACTCTGGACATACCACAGGTCGACCCCCAAGCTGCCCCAGAAACGACGGCTGGAGGACAGACTCCACAGAGCTGCGATTTGAGTTTAGGAGAGCCCACTGGGCCTCCCCTCCTGTTGTCCCTGGGAGAAAGCCCCAGTCCCAACGGCAGAAGAGCAGACTCAATCGGAGCTGCAACAGTAGCCAGGAGAGCCCACTGGGCCTCCTCTTCCTGGCGGCCACGCAGGTTCTTGCTGCACCTGGAGGAGTTCCCTCAGGTTCTCCCTCTGCCTGTCCCCAGTAGGAGCTCACGTAGTACCCACTGGGTCTGTCTGGCTGAAGTGCTGGAGCCCACTGGGTCTCCCTCTCGCGCCCTGGTCTGGAGTTCCGGCAGTGGGACAGTCAGGCCTGCCAAGCTTGGGAGCAGACCACCTGTCACTCCCCCTCTGCAACCCCCTCTAGGCTACTACCAAGGGCAATGCCTCTGTTCTCAGCCCGCTCTTCCTGTGGAAGAGCGAGATTTCTCTCTCCTTGCCCCCTTCTCCGGAGGGTGGGAACTCCTTCCCTAATGGTAACCCACCAGAGACCAGCCAGGGTGAGACGACCCTGGGGCGCTGTGTGTTCTGTCACTGCAGCCCTACCTCCACCACCCCTGGATGCCGCCGGATTCCCCCAGAGAGCGAGAGGGCTGCAGCCCACTCCTGACGGCCTCCTCACCCAGGCACTCCAGGAGTCTCTGGAGCCACATAAAGCAGGGCACATCCCACGCCCACTGTGCTCCCGGACTCTCCCCTGGCGTGAGGTGGTCGCATCTCACCCCTGATGACCCTTCTGCCGCGCAGGACCGTGGCCTGTGCTAGGGTACGCCCCCTACGTGAGCCAACACTCGGCCCGGGCCCAGCCAGGTCTGCCTCCAGGACTCCAAACCACGACGAAGGGCCAGTGCCATGCTGCGTACCTCCTGGCCCTATTCGGTTCTAGTCCAGAGGGCCCCACCTCATCCACAGCCCCCGCAGAAAGAGGGCCACCTACTCCGCCACCACTCAAATTCTGCAGGACCCGTAGCAACCTCACAGATGACCTACACCCAGACTACACTCCTGATCAACCGCTCCTCATGCCCGGCTGCCACCTGCGGCTACCGGTGTAAGGGCCTCCTGCCAGGTGTGCCCTAGTGCCCCTCCCTGCCAGCCCCATGAGTTGGAAAGACCCTGAGGTTGTTGTTTGTCCCCTAGTGACTGAAAGACATGATCCCCAGTGAACCTAGCCCCACTGTGCTCTCCAGTGTCGTCTCCCCCTTTTTCCCCTTCCCCCGTGTGGAATTAGTGAACTTGCCGCCACAGGGAAACTCACACAAAATGAGAGTTATGAGGCTCCAGTCTGTTCTTAAGTGTGTTCTACCTCCCTCAGTGCTATACACAAGGACTCCTCTCACCTCAGTACCAGTGCCGTGCCCTCCCCATCTTTTCCCCGTGTAGTTGCCATATGTTTTCCTTCCCTGATTCTCCACCTCTCCCCCTCCAGACCAGTCTAAGTCCATGTATACCGAGTGTATAAGAGTATAGATATGCTTCCTGTGATTACCCATGTAGGGGTACTATAACACAATAGCCCCCCTGCTCCATCCCTGTCATGCGAGTAGACAATAAGTGTGATATATTCCTTCCAGTTCTCTTGTCACGTGCACGTACCATAGTGGGTAGTTGTGGATATCGTCCATACATGTGGATGTGTATAACTAGGCATAGGGTGCCGTTCATGTCATGTGAACGTGTATGAGAATTGAAAATATACTGCCGTCCATGTCACGTGGTGTATATACTGAAATAGACTGGATTGTAAATGATCTATATACTGAGAACAGAGCACACCCAGGTATATTGTATGAGATGTATGTGTATCACTGTGTGCAAACTGCCCTGTACAAGAAGAGGTATATTACCTGTAAAAGTGTTGATCAAATTCTCTGAACTAGGTGGAGATATTTAGTGGTGGAGTAGACATAGTCTTCTGAATCATATTACTACTTTGTATCACTTAGGTTTTGATTGCGGATTGTGGGTGTGTATTTAGTTAGTGTCAATATATCCGTGGTGCCTTTGACCAGTCGTGTTTGGATCTTCCCTTCCTTCTCTGTGACCGACCCGGTCGGGAACAGAGAATCCAGGGCAGCACCATACCTGAACCCGAGAAGTCGGGGGCATTGCAGAATACGCAGCATAACAATGCATATATATTTTTTCTAATTAGTACAACTAGTACATTAAGGACTGTTACTTTCTAGGATGCATATCAGCAGCTTGATTCTTTAGCTCAAGTTTGGGTTCTGGCGCCAAGCGTCAAGAATGAAGCCTATGCAAGTAAAATATGGTAAAAAATCTTTCAAAACTAAATGGTATTTCCTTCTAACCATTATATTCAATGTTTATGTTCCAGCAAGATTGAGAGGAGGTGACCGTCATGTCTGTGCCTTGCCAAGTACCACTGCAAATTGGATTCCTGTTCTAAATGGGATTAAGCACAGTAAAAGAAATAAAAATAAATAAATAAATAAATAGCAAGGTCATAAATTCTTTTCCATGAGTTACTGGACCTGAGACGATGACGAAAATGTATGTCATTAAAACCGTTACAATTTATGGCAGATTTTCCTGCTGTTACACACGCCTCCCACCAACCTTCAAAAGTCACTCAGACAAATATTTTCTTATTCTTAGAAGATGAGTCACCTGTGTTTGTAATGAAATGGAGGGATGGACTGACATACTGACCTGACTGAGTGA
The DNA here is from genome assembly GCF_032717465.1 of Coenobita brevimanus. Taxonomy (NCBI): domain Eukaryota; kingdom Metazoa; phylum Arthropoda; class Malacostraca; order Decapoda; family Coenobitidae; genus Coenobita; species Coenobita brevimanus. The sequence continues at coordinate 39,638,983 of NC_136999.1, read as the reverse complement.
TTGGTAAAGTAGACAGACCATTGTTGTCAGCACGCTTACCCTTTATCCATGGCAGGAGCGAGAGGGCTAGTTCTTCTGGGGCCAAACATACAAAATGGCAATGGTAAGTAGCTGCTCCTGCTCATGTAGAAATCGCACCGACCTGTCGACAAATAGCACCATGGTCGGTGTATTCTCGCTCTATTAAGGAAGCACCATATTACCTCTTCCTTAGCGATTTATTTTTGGATATGGCTGACTGATAGCTTTTGGTATGCTATCTATGCAGACCATGGCGATATTAGAAAAGATTTATGTTAAGCACGCACCGGGACAATAATGTGTAATATGCAAAATAAGTCACTTAAGAAAAGGTGCTAGGGAGCTTCCATAAATGACGAGAATATGAACCCATGAATATTCTGGTATGTGATACTCAAACATATTTACGATCGATTCTCCGTTCTAACTTAGATATGGTTTTGTAGTAAGAACTACTGTAGACAAGATGTTGCACTCCTTTTCCCTGATCTTCCTGCAGAAAACTCCTTTCCCTGATCTTCTTGCAGAAAACAGTACTGTTATAATTCCTGCAGTAATTTTCGTGCTGCAAGCTAGGATTTATGAAGTTAGAACAAGACACACGGAGGAATGTTCCACAGGCCTCTCCTGTCCTTCCTGCAACCGTCCAGAACCTGAGTAAGGACAGGGGATTGACTCGAAAGTGCGTTTGTGTATCCGGGCCTTTTTTCATGAGAATCGATTTCAGCCTGCAGTAATCAACCGATATAGGCAATTATAACCATGGGAGCTCTGCACTGGCTGAGCATTAAATAACAGTTTTCAGTGGCATATTCTGCAATGCTCTTTCAGATTCCTTATTAACAAATTCTCTGTCTGTCCTATCTGATACGTTTTCTTCCAGACCAAAAGGTGTTACAACAAGTCTCGTATCCACTTTAAAAAAGAAGCTAAGAACACGTTATGTACCAGTGTCTTTCTCCTCTCTGAAGGTCCCCTATTATTCACAAGCTTCTCTCCCATTATAAGCCTTCACGTTGTCATTCACCGGTATGTAGAGTTATATTCTACTTTCAGAAAGTATAAACGAGTAGCTTGGATTCCACATATACTGTAGACGTTTCTTACCAGAGTAACTTAGAAAGAGGAAACGTGCCATAACACACTCATTCCAGACTCTTGGCTAATCCTCGTATCTTTAATACTGAAGATTCTTCCAGTGCCCATAGAGAGCTTGTTCCTCGTCCCATGACAACATCGTTCTATAGACAGTATTAAAGGCAAGAGGGCATGAAATTTAAGTGTAGGGAAAAAGAACAACATGAAAAACAGGGAGAAACAGAAAATGAATCCTTTCAGATAATGTACTGACTGGACGTGAGCTAATATGGAACGACCTATAGTGATCTCATATAATTTAACTACATTTTTTTCTATCCATTGTCAGACGACTTAATGCCGTAAGGGGTGGCCACAAATAAATCGGGCCTCCCTGTCGCCCTGTCCCCCGCCATTTCACTGCCCTGCTTCCAGCTCACACCCCGCCTTTCTCATATACCTCTTCCACTCCATCACTCCCATCTCATCCTTGGGCCTCCCCCACCCTCTACCCTCTCCACCTCACTGACACACACTCTCCTCATCACTTTCTAGCTCTCCATCCTCTCCATATGGCCAAACCACCTCAGTGTATTTCTCCTAAGCTTTCTATCATACCCACACCCGCACCACAACGCTGATTCACTTCCCCATTAGCTCAGTCTGTTCTCTCCATGTGACTCCACATGCTTCTCTCAAATAACTCCATTTCCACTCCTTTTCACTCTTCTACTTGTGTCCCTCCAACCAGGTCCAAGCTTCACTCTCCATACGTTAGATTTGGCATCATGGCAGTACTGTCATGCAGCGACATTTTTTACTTCTCCATGCACACTTCCTTGTTCCTTATCACTGCTTTCAAAGAACCAGCAACCTTTTCTTCGTTGTTGTTCCCTTTCCAAGCACTTCACCCTCTTAAACTTCCAACCCCATTACTCATCACACAAACCCAAGCTAAGTTTACATGCACACTCTCATTATCCATTTCCTCCAACATCCAACCTTACTGTACATTTAGTGACTTCATTTCTCTCGATGACCATACCTTTACTTTTTCCCTACATTCACCTACATTCACATTTCATATTAGATATGAGTACATATGACAAGCCTAATTAAATATACCCAAATATGAATTAAACTAGCAGGAAATTAACCTCTGTAGGCTAACAAGACTGAATCTAAATGGTTGTTAGGACAAATAAAATTTTCAAATAAATGATCTGTATTGCCTGAAAGACAACCCACATCATCCTATGATAAAATTGTTATTCCTTCTAAAGCGCTGTTTCCAGACATTTCCACGCCATGTGGGGTGAGGTAAGGTCCAGAGAGACAGAAAAAAAGATCAATCTAATGAAACACTAACCAAAAATTACCCAAAAGAATAAGTCTCACTCCCCATTCACTCTCCATTCAAGCTTTCACTTGAATCTTGACCTCAAAAAAAAAAAGTAGCTTCCACACCTCACCTGCTTGAGAGTTTATATATTATCATAAAAATTATTAAAATGAACCCAGACCTGTTTGAGAAAAGTCTGCAGCCATGAAATTTTCGAAAGTTTATATCGGCATCAAATACGGCATGAGTGCCAGGTTTCTGCATATTTGATAATGTCTGGTAAAAAAAAAGTAGGTTGTTGTATGTGGGTAGTTGTCACTCAGCTCGGTGTCAAACATGTCTGCAAACTCACGCCACATCCCAGTTTGCACAGTCTGAAAAAGGAGTGACTCTCAGGAACCAAAGAGGAATAAAAATGTTGCACTACTCTGAATCTTTGGCTAGTGTACTTGGAATGTTAAGATGCAAGTCGAAATCAAAATACTGCAATACACTGAATCTCAAGAACCAATGAGGAATCAAAACGTTCCAATACTGTGAATCTCAGGAACCACTGACATATCAAAATACTGCAATACTTTGAATGCCATGAACCAAATAGGAATAACACTCTTGTGATATCTCAGGAGAAAAAAAAAATGCTGCAATGCTTTGAATCTCAGGAACCACATACGAAGCAAAATGTTGCAGTACTTTGAATCTCTGGCTGCAATACTTTGAATCTCATGAAGCAAAGAGAAATCCAAAAGTTACCATACTTCGAATCTCAGGAAGCAAATAGAATTCAAAATAATGCGATTCTTTTTCAAAATGAAGTGCAGGTAATCGACGTGAGTTAAAAAAAAATCTTATAAAACAAGGCCGAGTGCTTAAATGAAAGGAATGTGATAGAATAATTAAAGAGGAGGTTAGGAATATATCAGAATGGCTGGGGACTAATGAAATAACAATAAGTAACGAAGTCAGCGGTGGTAAGAGATGCTCGGATACTTTTTTACAGTGCGGAAACCATGTAAAAGACTGTTAGGTAGTTATGGAATTGTGGGTTTGAAACTATTATGAGAAAAATTAGTAGGAAGGAATAGGGAAGGTTTTATGTATTTATGGAGTGGGAGGAAAGCTGCTGATTGTTGCTTTTATATTAGTGAATTATCCATAAGGTTCAGATAGATAAAGAGATTGATACGCAGATAGAAAGATAGATAGATAGGTATGTACAGATATAGATATACTTCATGTTAGTAATGCCAATAACTACAGTTTAATATTGTTGACTGTAGTAGGAGTTGGATTATGCTTACTTTGAAAAATGTTGATTTTGTGGAAAAAGTAGTGATGAGCAATTTGATGCTTTGATCATCCAAGAGGTCTCTTAGAGTCTGGTAAGGTTGATCTGTGTGTCTGACGGCCAGGAGGGACATGAGGTTGCCCACGTAGCTTTGTGTTAACACCACCATCATCAGCATCCACACTCCCTGCATCACCCTCTCCCACCACCACCACCCAGACGGCCTAGTTATGTCTTTTGAAAGTAACATACAGTACACTGTACCGACAAATATTTGTCATAGCAGAGGATGCAAACGTAATCAGTATAATATATATATATATATATATATATATATATATATATATATATATATATATATATATATATATATATGTATATATATATATATGTATATATATATATATATATATATATATATATGTATATATATATATATATATATATGTATATATATATATATATATATATATATATATATATATATATATATATATATATATATATATATATATATATATATATATATATATATGTATATATATATATATATATATATATATATATATATATATATATATATATATATATATATATATATATATATATATATATATATATATATATGTATATATATATGTATATATATATATATATATATATATATGTATATATATATATATATATATATATATATATGTATATATATATGTTTATATATATATATATATATATATATATATATATATATATATATATATATATATATATATATTGTTACATAGCCTATTATTTCATCATCCTTTGTGTAATTTTAACGCACAGTTGCTGCATGTTTGATCACGAGCGAGTTCTGCCACAGTCCCTCCCTTCTACCGTTATAGTAGAGTAAGTCGTTCTCTCTGTTATTCAGAGCGGGATTTTCAGCTCTTTGTCCCCATGGCTTCATTTGCGCGTCCTTCTTACAAGTTGTATCAAGCTCTCCTGGCCCCTATATAATGAGCTCAGTCTCTGCATCATTGCCACTTAGATCTACTCCTCATTTTGTTCACATCTCTGTCCTCCCCTGTACAGTTATTATTATTGTGAGTGCTCAAGAAATCTCCAAACATCTAGCAGCTGTGTGTAATTTGAGTATAAGTGTTATTGCATTTTTTCTTGTACTGTGTTGCATAAGGCTAATTCTTGGGCCTAGTGAGGTTTTTGATTAATGTTGGGTTTTATGTCAGTCATTTTTTTAATAGTTTGTATCTGTAATAATTTATCTGGCATTCACTGAGTATTATCTGGTATCTCATTTTATCAGGGCTGACTTAGGTAAATTTACTCTTGCTAATTTCATGTTAATAGAGGCTATTGCAGTTAACCATATATTTAACCTGTTTATTTGCCATTACATTATCTTTATGAGTTCTGAATGTTTTGTTGTTAGTTTGATCATTAAACTTAACTTGTAATTTTACCTAACTCTTTTGTTTTGAACCTGGAACTTTACGGGACTGTAGTGATTTTTAGTATTCTCACTTAAAGTGTACATTATCTTTCTCTGTTCCGTAACAATATATATATATATATATATATATATATATATATATATATATATATATATAATGAGGGGTTGCGCATCTTAAGGGCCCAAGTGCCATAACAAAAAAATCACAGAAATTGCCAGAAATTGCCTCCTAGGGAGGTGACTTTATAGTGCCTGTAAATTACGTTAAGATGTAATGTCACTATAATCTAGATGACTGTAAGATAGCGTAATTTAGTAATTAAGAACAATTTAGTATAAGTGTGAATAAATGTAATCTAGTATGAGTTTAGTATAAGTGTAGTATAAGTGTGATTTTTTTTTTTTACATTGTAGAAATAAATTAGGAGGTGGATAACTATGTATTAAGTAAGTTGCATTAAGTATTACATCAGCCGACCACACTTCCTCCCTCTCCTTCCCTCCCCCCCTCCATAAAACACACTCGTAGCGGAGTTTGGCAAACATTTAAATTAGCTGAGTCTTCATAATGTTCCAATTGAGTAAATTCAAAGATATCTTTCAGTCCTAATCCATTCTATTGATAGAAATACTAATTGAGAAAGTGCCAGAAGGGGAGAAACAGTTCAGAGTATCCTGTGTATTGTTAATCTCATAATATCAATCGTTGTGCGCATCACCAAATTAAATTTAACCGACAATACTTAATATCAAGTGATGAGATCATTACTGATAATAGTCAGATTTTTCACCATCGTCGTATAATCTTTGTGAGACACTCTAAGTTCTAAAAACGTCAATCCCAAAATGAGTGATACAAGACATGCTTGTTAAGTAATAACTGTAACCGGAAGTTGACATCCTCAGATGCAATGGGACCAGTATCCTAGCTTATATAGGACGAGAGCACACTATGAGTGCGTAACTCTACCATCAGTTCCCGTTCCATCTGCAGGTTAGTAAGAAAACCCTTATATTCTCCCTCTCCGTTGTTTTCACATTGAGAGTTATGGAGGATAGAATAATTAATAGTTGTGTCCAATAGCAAAAATTCTTGCATGACTCTACCATCAGTTCCTGTTCCATCCGCAGATCTTAACGCCAAGCAAGTCATAATCTGCCAGTCACGTCACCACACTTACAGACTTTTCATACCCCGCCCCCATTACAGTAGTTGTGTTAGGCAAAAATCTAGATAACTGCACATTAACATAAGTCGGGGAGTTTTCTTTATTATAATTCATAAAGGGAATCATGTAATCAGAATGGATATACTGGGATAAACTTGTGTTCTCATTCTAGGAAGATTTGTAAGCATTAACCCGCCCCATCCCGACGTTTTCTGGGAAGTGGTACGCCTCAGTCCCGACATTTTTGGACCTTTTTTTTTTTTTGGCTCAAACATCCGCTTTTGGTGAGAAACATCGAAAATTCATAGAGAAATCGCTCACCTGAGGTTTAAATTACTCGATCCAGGAAGGAGTACCTCCTTACCTTACAGGGTTTTCTATCAGGCTGGCTGCAAAGAAAACGAGTTCTATGGCAGGATAACTATTCCACACCACTCATAAACGGTAATTATTTATTTATTTATTTGGTACGAATTTATATGTAGTACGAGAGTATATTGGTTTGCAAACGGTAATATAGGCATTATAAGCATTGTTTCACTCACTAACTCATCACCATTCCTGACCTTTTTTTGCCACATTACCTGATCATCATTTCTGACTGTTTCTTCCTCTAATGTTTGTCCTCCACATTGTCATCGATTGGGGAATCACTCTGGCCCTGAATTTCGTACAGTGGCATGACATGGCTTTACTGGCCAGGTCACTGATAACAGGTGAATTGCTGAGAAAAGGTCATGCAGGGGGGGGGAGGAGGTCATGCTGGGTAAGGCATTGTCCCTGCCTGGCATCTTGTAGTGGAAGGTGTCCCGTGTATACGTGCCAAAAATCACTCGCGAAAATTGAAAATTGTGCAAATTAGGGACCTTGCAATGTCCTTGCAAAGTTGCCGCATTAATTTACGTCTCCGGGATATGAGTGCACATCATGTGAGGACGTGCATTCACGTCTCCGGGATATGAGTGCACATCATGTGAGGACGTGCATTCACGTCTCCGGGACGGGGCGGGTTAAGTCAGGTCATCTGTGTTTTATTGTTAACTGTATTAAGTGGTTATGAACAGGTCTCACCACTGAATTGAAATTTTATTGTTGTCAAGGGTACAGAGTGTATGATTAAGAAAGTGTCATTTCATATTGTTTAGTATCGTCCCTCCCCGAGTCCACAAGTGACCAAGGAGGATGACGCCTGATGTAGCCAGCAGGTCATTCTGATTCAAGTGATGTTAGAGGAAATAGTAACGAGAGAAGTGAGTAAATAGAGTTTAACCTCTTAACTGTGGGGCGTCACTTTCGTGACGCTTGGGAGCAAGGGATCATACCGTGGGACGTAACTTTTGTGATTCTGTGTTATTTTGAATTCGCCCGGGCTTTCAAGTGGTGGCTTGTATCATCTATCAGTACTGCCAATGTCCAACACTAGTCAGGACTCCTAATCTCATCTGTACTCCCATCCATTGTTGACAATTTAGCCATTTTTCCCTGTTCTTGACTCCCCTCCCTACCCCCCCTCCATTACCCTCTCCTCTCGCCTGCCCGGCTGTGCTGTGCTACCTAAATCTTCCCTGGAATTTTCCACTGATTTCATCCATTGAAATAAGCCCTATGCCCTATTCTTATACCAAGTAATATAAAGAAAAAAGATATAAGGTAAGTGATAGTGCCATACACCTGGAATTGGCTAATTATCACCAGACAACACCTTACGTGCACTTGTTTGCTAATTTTTCCTGTTTATTTCCCCTTGAAATATGCCGTATAATTTATTCTTGTAATGAAAATATACATAAGAAAGGAAGGGAGAAGCCTAAGTGATATTTACATTCACCTGGAACGACCTAATTTATTATGTATTGTCTAGATTTCCTGCCAATCATTTCATAGCATATATATTAGCAGCTGTCACCACGCTGAGAATAGCAACATTGCACTCCTCTTAGACCACCAGCCCACAACCACCACTGTCCATTTACTGTCGTCTTTCAAGGTGGAACCACGTCGGATTCGCTCCTGTCTAATTCCACCGCTTTTTATCCTCGTGCAAAGGGCCCTGTGACCTCTACCCCTACCTAAACCTCGTGTGGAAAAGGGTAAAGGGCTAAGTGACTGCTGTCGAACGTGAACCGGCTAATTTATCAATGAAAATGATGTACAATGACTATGATGTTTCTGGTGATTAAAACAGTGCAAGTGGAAATGTAAATAACGTGTAAACAGCAAGTGCAAGCAATGAATGTAAATATAAGTGAACAGTGGAAAATAGTTTTATAAATTACTGCAAGTAACAGTGCATAACACAGTGTAAATAAAATAGTAATGTAAATAAAATAGAGAATGTAAATAGAAATGTAAATGAGTAGTAATATAAGAATACGAGTATATATACTAGGAGTAATGAAAGTGAAAGTTTCACTCTTGTAAGTATGAATACTATGAGTTATGAAAGTGGAAGTGAAAATGACAGATTCGCTCTCAACGCTAGTATACAGGACGAGAAAGTGAATGCTACGTATTTTACTGAAAGAGAAATTGAATGCCTACAGTGACAATAAACTACTATTACTGAAGGAAACTTATGGATAAAGACTGCAGATATATATGTGTTATATAGTTATAGAAATATAAAATGTGAGTGTTTTTATGAATAATAAATGACAGAACACCAGCGGCGAACGAGCGCAAGTGGGAAGGTCATTCCGGTACATGCTCGTAATTTTCATTGCTTTCACAGTTTTTTTTTTGGGGGGGGAATATGGATTCCAAACTATTTGAAAATCATAGAATAGTGTTTCTAGTGATAATATCAGGCTGTGGTAATCATATTACGCGTTGCTGGGAAGTGTATAGTGGAGACTTTGTTACCCAAATTCAGAAGTCTCCACAAGTCCTACGGTACTAGACGAAGGCTCAGCAAACATCCCAGGGGAAAGCTGAAGGTATGTGCCATAAGTGTATGTAATTTTTATATTCTAGACCTAATAACTGATTTTTGGCAAATATTTTTAGAGAGCCTGTCAGAGCACGAATATGCCCACGGGACACGCAAGTTGAGCCAAAACAAGCCCGCGCTTTAGGGGTTAAACATTTGTAATATCATTAAAATTAAGACAACATCCCAGTTTGGGGTTTCCAATTACCTTTCTCTGATAAGCATGTAATGGGCGGCCCACAGGGTGTAGTAGGGAGAAAAACAGACTCGTGAATCCGAGCCAACCTAAACATTGTGCTACCCTATTCAGCCAAAAATTTGATCCTAACTACTTCGAAGTAAAGGGGATTAAATCACACCAAATATCTCTGACTTTACACTAAAACAAGCTCGGTTCCTTAATGGCAAGCACGTTGGTAAGTTAAAAGGAATATTACAAGGTCAATACATGGCTGGCTTAGCCATAAGGAAGATCAAGCTACCACACATCCCATCCCCCCCATAACCTGTAATAAATACTTTATCTGAGCACTGATAACTAGAATTGTTCCATAACTTTTTGCAGTTTTACTCAACTCTCATTATCATACTGACCCTATTAATAGTCTCAACTTTAAATTCAGTACACTACCCTGGGGGCCGGTGGTGATATATAAGTTGTTTCTGCAATACATTGAAGGTGACTGAAATATTTTCTGAGCATCACACTGGTTGTATTAAGTGGTGATACCCCCTAAAGTTCGGACCATTACGCTGGTGGTCAGCAGTGGTATATATTTTTTTTCTAGCAATACACTGGTGAGCAGTGACATTTATAATTAAAATAACAATTCGTGGCATTACAATTTCTGGCGTTTTTTTGGCACGTCCAACCCTTAAGACATGCAACCCCTGTTGCACGTCTTAACCTGTGGGTTACAAGCCACAGCTCAGGTTCGATGATGTTGCATTGCGAGCCACAGCTCAGGCCGTGCATCACCATAAACAATTACACCACTATGCAAACTTACGCATGGCGCTATTCAAAGACAGAGAGAAAGAGATTATCTCTTTTCCTCAGATGATGGCCTGCATGTTTATCTTCAAGTTTATAATAAACAAAAACAAAATAATTTCTTATTTTTTCACTCCTCCCGTATGTAAACGTACGCATGGCCCTATGCAAAGATGGAGAGAGAGATTTTTTTTTTCTTTTTACCAGATGATGCCCTGGATGTTACCTTCAGGTTTATAATGAACAAAAACTAAAAAAAAAAATCCTTCGTTTCTTGCGCATCATGGGGTGGGATAAAAATTGTGCAATCCACGGGTTAAGGGCCCATCGTGCCTTCAACAAAAAATAGCCAGAAATCATATCGCAAGGAGATGATATCTGTTTTTTTCTTAATGGTGCATTGGGCTCTTAAGATGAGCGACCCCTCACATATATATATATATATATATATATATATATATATATATATATATATATAATCTCTCATCTAATCTCATCAGCCACTTGAGTGGTCACTGCAGGACCGGCCTATCCCGACCGAAGTGAGGACGATACAGCCAATGTATCTCTACCAAGTGGCTTAGGCTGTCTGGTAGAGATTGTATGTAGGGTTAGAAGTGCTTGTAAGTGTAATTGTAGTGCTGGAGTGGCTTTGGATGTGTTTGTGTAGTCTGTGAACCAAGTGTAATCGGCCCGTGGAAGCTGAGTGAGTGCAAGCATACTTTATAATATGCGACACTGGTTCAACCACAGCCCCCCTTGTGTCCGCCAAGCAGTTTGAAGAGCTCTGCAAGCATCCTCCTGGATTTCCAAAGAGGATAGAAATACAGAGAGACAGACAAAGAGACATTATATATATATATATATATATATATATATATATATATATATATATATATAGTGTATATGTATATATACAATATCTATTTGCCTATCTCTCTGTATTTCTATCCTCTTTGGAAATCGAGGTGAATGCATCCATAGCTCTTCAAACAGCTCTAACAGGTGACACTCTGCACGACGAATTTAGATGTGTATATTACAGTTACTAAAGTGACATACCTGATGGGCAATTTAGAACTAATTAAAAATCTTCAGGTCAACATGGTGGAAATTTAGTAGTCAGTTACCACAGAGGTTTTACATCTACAGCCATGCCATTATTAGCTACAGCGGGTCAGATGGGTGGGCTGATTGGTGGGGTGGGTGCAAAGGGTTGAGTGTACAGGTGCATATGGAAGGGCAGGATGGGTGGGTCGCTGGGCACAGATGAGTAAGTGTGGTAAGACAAAGTGGGTAGGTGAGTGAGAGTGAGTGGGTAGGAATGGTTAGTGTGAAAGTTGGTGAGTGGATGGGTAGGGTAGGTGGGTTGGTGGGTGAGTGGATAAGCAGGATGGATAGTGAGAAAATAGGTCCATGGTAGGAATAGATGCATGGGGAATATATCCTTGGGGAAATGGGCCCAAGGAGGGACTTACATTCAGTGGGTAAAACAGAGTCTCAAGTGTCCTTTCCCACAATTGAAGTGGGCATCAGAGTCCCAGGCAATGCCGGTATTGCACAACCATTGGGTTTTACCCAGACAATGCAGGGTACCCCTGCTAGTGAGAAATATATATATAACATTCAAGATATGCACAGTAAATGAAACAGAGACGTTGTAATTAAGTGAGCACAAGCAATATTGCAAACTCAGCAATAAGTTGCAAGCCTCTATACAGAAATATTGCTTTGGAAATACTCTAACTCTTTCTGAAAATATAATGCTAGACTGCAGAATTGGTAAATTTTAACATCATGATAAATGCATATTGGAGACGTCAAGAGTTAGCAACGTGTTAGCAGTCTACCTTATCAACTTTAGCAGCCAACATCCTGAGAAATTAGAATGATGAGTTGAGATCGAAACATAGTAACTGGTGTCGAGGTCGCCGTCCAAAAACCGATAACCCTCTTTTCCCTTCCTTCCCTCCCCCATACCCACAGCACACCCTCTTCTCTCACTAACGCTACTTTCACATGAGTGGTTTCTCCCGCAGGATTCTTGTCGCGTGGTTTACAAATATATTGAGTCCAGTGGAACCGTTCACACGAGGCGTGAGCGGCAAAATAGCCGCTACGGCAACCACCACCGACCGTCTGGATCACTAAACTGCGGCGGCAGTAAAACTGGCAGTCAGGTTGGGAGACCACGTGTTGCTATAGGTTCGTTCACAAGAACCATTTTGCCCACGGCGGCAGTTAGGTTTCAGCTCTGGGACAAACAACATCCAACCAACTGCTCTGCAATATCAATAGCTGGCATGTACTATAATCGCACTTTTGCGCGCGTGTGTGTGTGTGTGTGTGTGTGTGTAGTGTGAGGTGGACGTGCCAGAGACTGCTCCTGTAAACACTGTGTTTTAGGAAGATATAGAAAAAAAGGAAAAAGAAAAAACAAAAGCAGATTGACATCAGCTAAGCATTATATTGAAGAGAGCTGTATAGTACAAATTCTGCAAGAATAAACAATTATATTCAGGATCTCTCATGATGGCGACCGGATTCACAGGAGGACTGGAGCATACAGACAAAGGCAATACGGACATCTCAGGATCAACAAACTGCGAAATAGTTAATAAAGATAGGGACAGTGATGATCAACAAACTGCGAAATAGTTAATAAAGATAAGGACAGTGATCATTATTATTGTCGGAAATGCTGTTCAGAAATGGATACAGAGGATAAAGCTATGTGCTGTAAGGTATGTAGCTTTTGGTTTCACATCACCTGTGAAAAGATTCCTCAGTCTGTTTACAATTATATAGTTAATGAGCAGTCCTCTGAATAGTTTCAATCGACATACAGCTTATTTGATGTCAGATATGAGAGAATATGCAAGCATGTTATGAAGATAGAAAGGATGGAAGTAGAGCTCAATGAACAGTATGATAAATTAGCAACTGAGGCTAAGAACAAGACTCAAACTAATCAACTACAACGGAGTGAAACATTTGTCAAAATAAAGGAGATGGAAGATAATACTTCTCAGTTTAAGGAGATGTAGGATAATATTTCTGTATTTAATGTGAGCCTGGATAAAAAGGGACAGCGCCTGAAGGTCAGTCTCAGGAGAAACACTCACTTGAAGGCTTCGATTTGATTCACGAGCTGAATGAGAGAAAAGCATGTGAAAACAACATTGTGGTTTATAATATTAACCCATAAACCACGGGGTTGTTTTGGCTCGACTTGCGTGTCCCGTGGGCATATTCGCGCTCCGACAGACTCAAAAAATATTTGCCAAAAATCAGTTATTAGCCCTAGAATATTATTATTATATATGCATATGGCACATACCTTTAGCTTTCTCCTGGGATGTTTATTGAGCCTTCGTCGAGTACTGAAGGACTTGTGGAGACTTCTGAAGTTGGGTAACCAAGTCTCCACTTTACGCTTCCCGACACCCCGTAATATAATTACCACAGCCTGATATTATCACTAGAGACACTATTCTATGATTTTCAAATAGTTTGGAATCCATACTCCAAAAAAAAAAAAAAAACTGAAAGGAATGAAAATTACGAGCACAGATGACCTTCCCACTTGCGCTCGTTCGTCGCTGGTATTCTTTCATTTATTATTCATAAAAACACTTACACTTTATATTTCTATTACTATGTAACACACACACACACACATATATATATATATATATATATATATATATATATATATATATATATATATATATATATATCAGCAGTCTTTATCCATAAATTTCCTTCAGTAATAGTAGTTTATTGTCACTGTAGGCATTCAATTTCTCTTTCAGTAAAATACGTAGCATTCACTTTCTCGTTCTGTATACTAGCATTGAGAGCGAATCTGTCACTTTCACTTCCACTTTCATAACTCATAGTATTCATACATGCTAGAGTGACACTTTCACTTTCATTACTCCTAGTATATATACTCGTATCCTTATATTCCTACTCATTTACATTTCTATTTACATTCTCTATTTTATTTACATTATTTACATTCTATTTTATTTACACTGTGTTATGCGCTGTCACTTGCAGTAACTTATAAAACTATTTTCCACTGTTCAGTTATATTTACATTCATTCCTTTCACTTCCTGTTTACACATTATTTACATTTCCAATTGCACTGTTTTACTCACCAGAAAGATCGTAGTCACTGTCCATCATTTTCATGGATAAATTAGCCAGTTCACGTTCCACAGCAGTCATTTAGCCCTTTACCTCTTTCCACTCGAGGTTTAGTAGGGGTAGAGGTCACAGGGCCCTTTGCATGGGGCTAAAAAGCGCGGAATTGGACAGGCAGGAATCCGATGTGGTTTCACCTTGAAAGACGACAGTAAACTGAATGATGTGGTGGCCTAGAGGGAATGCAATGCTGCCAATGTCAGAGTGGTGACAGCTGCTAATATAAACGCTATGAAATGATTGGCAGGAAATCTAGACAATACATAATAAATTAGGTAGTTCCAGGTGAACATAAATATCACTTAGGCTTCTCCGATTCTTTCTTATATATATTTTTATTACGAGAATAGATTATACAGCATAATTCAAGGGGAAATAAACAGGGAAAATTAGCGAACGAGTGCACGTGAGGTGTTGTCAGGTGATAATTAGCCAATTTCAGATGTATGGCACTATCACTTACCTTATTTCTTTTTTGTATATATTATTTGGTATAAGAATAGGGCATAGGGCTTATTTCAATGGATGCAATCAGTGGAAAATTCCAGGGAAGATTTACTTAGTGCAGCATGGCCAGGCAGGTGAGAGGAGAGGGTAATAGAGGGGAGGTAGGGAGGGGAGTCAAGAACAGGGAGAAATGGCTAATTTGACAACAATGGATGGGAGTACAGATGGGATTAGGAGTGCTGACTAGTGTTGGACATTGGCAGTACTGATATATGATACAAGCCACCAACTGAAAGCCCAGGCGAATTCAAAATAACACAGAATCACAAAAGTGATGCCCCGCAGTATGATCCCTTGCTCCCAAGCGTCACAAAAGTGATGCCCCGCAGTTAAGGGGTTAAAGAAAGCAATTCTACTGAGGCTTAAGAGAGATTTCACCATAATCATGAAGCATCTGAAAGGTTAATTAGATCCTGTAATACTGGTGTTGATAATATTTCAAGAGTTTCACGGCTTGGTCTTAGAGCTGCAGGGAAGAATAGACCTATGCTTGTGGTGCTGAAAAGTACATCAGCCAAAATGAATTATTTAGGAATGTGAATTTAAAAGGAAGCAAGAATGGGCAGGAGTAAGAATTTCTCACGATTTAACTAGAACCTAAAGGGAGGACGAGAAAAGGTTATGAGACTCTGATCCAGGGGGGAGGGGGGGGTCATGAGAGGCATATGGCCCCCTTTTTTCAGAAGCCAATATATATATTTTTACTATAAGATTCCAAGGTGGAGATGAAGGTGGGGAAATATTATGAATATTTCTTATCTGAAATTTTCTTATGCAAATTTCTCAATTTTTCTGGCTCAAATTACACTGCCATTCTGATGCTTTACTGAAATTCGTTAAAATTTTCGGCCTCAAATTGTGTAATACTTATCCGCGGCAAGTCAAACTTCAGTATTGGCAAGAATGCAGTATCCAGGAACAATATCGAGGTGATCTGCCGAATCCATCATCCCTTTCTCAGGAGCTGAGACTATGGAAACGCTGCTGGGCAACAGAAAAATCGAAGCCACAAAATATATCAAACCCTTGAGAAGGTGTGTTCAGATGCTCTGCAGAAACTCTTCTCAAATGTTGTGGTTATACTTCACATTCTGCTTACTGTTCCCGCGACTAATGCTAGTGTGGAAAGGGATAATTCTGCCTTGAGATATGTGAAGAATGTATTCAGAAGTTCCATGAGTGAACCTCACCTCATTTCCCTGATACCATGTGGTTCCTTTGTGGTTACTTGTAGTTGAGTTATATATATATTAGACTTGTGGACGAGCGGTTATTATACTGGAGCAGCTTGTAGTAGATAATCTTCTTTCCCATTTGTCATGTAGTGACAGGAGAGGTAAAGAATAGTATGGGACTATTTTTATTTGTCTTGGAAATATTAACAAGTCTCTCACACAGAGCGAAGTATCGAGTCCAGTCCCGCTAACTATCTCTCTGTCTCACTCTCTCTGTCTCTCTCTCAAGTTGCCAAGCCCTTCTCCCTGCGACCTGTCTCTTCTATCTCCTCTCTCCTTTTGAGCTCTCTTTCCTAAATTCTGGTGAAACAGGAGACGTATCACTTGTGTTCCTTGTAGATGGAAAGTTTAAGAAGCCTGTGTGTGAGTATGTGTGTGTGTGTGTGTGTATGGTCACTAGGGCTTTGTTCACGGGTGGATTGCTGACAACTAACTGCATCATCTCCTTACTGGCCACTGTCGTCAGCTTTCCTCAGTGTAATTTGCAAGCTCATTTCCTATTCCCAGGCTCACATAGAGCTGTCTATCTATCTATTTATCTATCTATCTATTATGATTTGTAATTATAATATGGAGTTCTGATATCTGCTCGGTCACGCGAAAATGGCGTACCATCGACGGTCAATAGTCCTAACATATTAATACACATTATAATGAACTTATAAGCTAATTAAGTGAAATACATAATATTATAAAAGTAACATAATTTTATGAATATTGTATACATATAATATTCATAGTAAATAGTGATTATTCAGTAATATTACATTTTAAACAAGTTGTATACATATTTGAGTAAATGTATTAAGTAAATTATTTAACTGTAATACAGTATGTACTTGGGTTATTGTAGTGAAATGCATACATGCAAGAATTAAAAATAGTTTAAAATTAAGATTATGGTAAGAGTTATTAATATTTCATTTAAAGATAATGGTACTGGTCTGCCATACATGGGTCATTCTTCTTTGTATTTTATATATATATATATATATATATATATATATATATATATATATATATATATATATATATATATATATAATTAATACTATATACAAAATATATACACTTCATTCAGGGTGGTTAACTTTGATGTTAACTCTCCCCCCACTAAATAATGACTCCAAATTAGCAATTCTTGCATGCATTCTGTGCATTGCGAACAGCAGTACTGCAACTACAATGCAGACGATTATAAAGACAGTAGGTGCTGGGCTATACACATAATATGGGTTGAACATACTCAAACTCAAATCTTCCCAGGGCTTCATTGTTTCATTGATCAGCTGCATAGTTTCAAACTTAGGTGAAGTCAGCTTAATACTTGTGCTCATGTTTAAGTTCATATCAGGCAGTGGGTGGAAATGTTTGTGTGTATGATTGAGAATGGCGTAGTGATTGATTGTGGATAAAGTAGACATGGCTGGTGTAAATACCGCATAGTAGTCTGGTGCTATGTATAATCCTGATGCTGATGTATTAGATGGTGGTATATCTGGACAGACTATGTAAACTGATGTGTTATGAGGGAAATAAAAAAACTGTGAGTGTCCAATGCGTTGATGGTGTACAGGTTTATCTGGAGCAAAAGTGAAGTTGCAATGATGATGAATATTGTCATTTCTGATGATAGCCATTTCACAAGGGACTGTATCAGTAGGCTGAAACGTGAGAATGTACGCAGGACAAAGATGAACAGCATGTAAGGATGTGCGGCACTTTCGTTCAATCGTTGACTCACTTGCGAAAGTGACAGTGTCCCGTCTTTTGGAGACCATGATGAGTTCGGTGTCTGTGTTGATGTTGATGATGACCAAAGTGTTGTTATTTTTATAGGGGAAGGGGTGTATTTGGTATACTGTGAACAGGTCTTCAGTGATGAATGGTACATGAACTACCACTGATGTTGGTGTTAGTGTTGCTTCTAAATACGGGTAATATTGCATAAATTCCCTACTGCGGAACAACGGCTTCAATTTATGTTTATGTATGCCTTGACTAACTATCTGACGTAGCTCATGAACTGGGAGTAAGTCAATTGTGATCTTGCCATCACCAGCATTCGAAATTCCTTGCATAAGTGCCCTGAAACGATCTCTAGTGTTCTCTGATTGTAGTAGAATCGTGTCAATATGTTCTGTGATGATGGAGAAGTGTTGGAAAAGTGTAACGTTTCCCTCCAATTCATTTATTTTATCTACACTCTCGAGAGCTATGTTTTCTGCTTGTTTCAGATTTTTCACAATTGTCTTCATTGCTGAGTTCTGTCCTGTGATGAATTTATCTTGGTATGTTAGTACCTGAGCTATCTTATTAAATTTGTTGTTTATTTCTTTAAGGTCATCCTCTGTAGCCAATCCAAAGATGTTCCCAAGAACTGCGCCACCCAGGTCGAACAAACCGCGCTTTTGGCGAGTACGTGTGATGTTGTTCCTGTCGCTCAGTACCTCCGTTCCATAAGATGGGAGATCTTGGATCATGATGAGCATAGTTGACTTCGCCTGTTCTAGTTTCCATTTCGCTAACTTTACCATTTCATTCACTCCTTTGATGTTATGTGCTTGTGAAACATAATTTCCTGTCATGAAGTCCAGAGTTCGCATCGGCGTCGCAAGTCTGTCTAGATAAGTAGGTAAGTCATACAAGTAATCTAGACTTATTTCAGTACTCATGACGTCCTTAACGATTGTAGTCGTGGCCGTTGGAGCTATGAGGCATCCTTGTCGTACTATATGTTTGGGGTCTAAGTGCGCATATCCTCTTGCTATGTAGAGGAGAATCCATAGCATAAGTCCCTTCATCGTAACCTACCGAAAAAAAAAAATCTATTAATTTCCTATAATGCTGTGGTCGATGATAGTGATGATGTGCGTTACGGTTGATTGTTATTTCATTTATAGAAGGAGTTTAAATCGATATTTAAGTCTCGTAAATGATGTACTGTAGATTTGATTGGAACAGTTGCACCTATGTTCGATTGTTTGGTATATGACCTTAATTTCTTTTTGTAACCATTGTTGTGTTCTTGCTTGGTTTCTTGAGGTACGTTCGCCTGTTCGGTTGTATCCGAGGCTGAATAATTATGTGATAATTCCCTTGAAACTCGTTTTAAACGGTCAATATGAACTTGTTTCTCCTCGCCACTTGAAAGTGACTTAATTAAAACTTTGTTTGCTTTTATGGTAATTACTCTGTATGGGCCCTCAAATTTTGGGGATAATTTATTGTCTCCCGTATGAATGACACCGTAAACAATGTCTCCTAAGCTGATAGGTTAATCTTTTGCCTTCTTGTTAAATGCCTCCGTCATTTCTTCCTTGGACATCGTTAATTGTTTTTTGACTTTTTTGTGAATGTCCTGGAATTCACGTAAACGGAGTTTAGAATAATCATCGTAATTGTATATAGGCATGCTGTCACCTTCTAGGAGCTCATATGGTAATTTTTTATCTGTGCCATATATAATGAAATGTGGTGTGTCAACGATGGATTTATTTATAGACCCATTAATTGAGGCTTCTACTCTGGGAATCTAATCATCCCAGCTTGCATAATTTTCACTGAGAATGTGTCGTAGCACATCTAATACCTTTTTATTTTGTCTCTCTACCAACCCATTCGATGCTGGGTGATAGGCCAAAACATTAACCTTTTTGATGTTGTATTGTTTACATATTTCTTGTAAGATCTCAGAATTAAATTCTCCTTCATTATCACTTATTAGTACCTTTGGGGTAGTAAAGCGACATATTACATTATCTGTTATTGCCTTTGCTACTGTCTCTGCTGTCTTATCTTTAATTGGAGCTAAAATGACATAACGGGAAAAATGATCCGTTGCTACGAATAAGTATAGGTTATTATTGTATGATAATGGCATCTTGAGTAAATCAACAGCGACAACGTCCCATGGTTGATGTGGTACAGGGTAATTACCCATTGGTGCAGGTGTGATTGGGTATCCTTTGTGTTTTGCACATGATTCGCATCTGTCTATATGATTGTTTATATCTTTTCGTAATGAAGGCCAGTAATATAATAGCTGGGCTTGGTTGAATGTCATATCCTTTCCAGGATGTCCTGCATGTGGGCTGTCGTGTATCAATCGTAATACTTTGGGTATCATGTCATTAGGTACTACCAACTGGTTAGTATTTCTTTGGCGTTTTGGTTGTTTAGAGTTAATTTTGTATAATGTATTATTGACCATTGTGAATTGTTCAAGTGGGACATGCAGTTTGGGTAATTGTATGTCATCTCCACTTTCTAACTTGTATGTACTTTAGACCATATTGGGTCAAGTCTTTGTGCCTTTGCGATATCCTCGTGGTTTGGGATATTTCCTTTGAGATCTAATGCCGCGACCTGAATTGTGTTCGGGTTCCTAGATAATGCGTCAGCTACTATGTTCATTTTACCTTGTATATAATGAATTTGTACATTGTAGTTTTCAACTGTACATTTCCATCTTGCTCTCCTCCCAGAAAGGAGTTTTTCTGTAAACATACCCACCAGTGGTTTATGGTCGGTGAATAAGTGGATTTCGTAACCATATACCAAATCTCGAAACTTTTGTAATGCAAAAACCACTGCAAGTGTCTCTAAGTCTGTAGTGCAATAATTTTTCTCCGCACCTCTTGTTTGTCTGCTGGCAAATGCAATTGGTTGATTCTTTCCTCTTTTATCTTCCTGCATCAGTACAGCCCCTAATTCTTTAACTGATGCGTCTGTACAAATAAGAAATTATTTTGTGTAATCCGGATATGCTAAACAAGGTGCATTTGTTAGTTTAATTTTTAGATTGTTAAATGCCCTTTTTTGTTCTTCTTCCCATTGGAATACAGCATCTTTTTTGAGTAGTTGGAATAGAGGAAAGGCTATATGAGAGAACTGTGGTACGAATGACCTATAGTACCCAGCCAGACTTAAAAATTGTCTAACTTCATCAGTCGTAGTGGGTTCAGGAAAATCTCTCACTCTCTGTATTTTGTCATTAGTGGTGTGAATACCATCAGAACTTAATTTGTGGCCTAAGAAATTTATTTCCTTAAAGCAAAATTTCCTGAGATCATCCTTAATATTCTTCGTTGCGATTATAATATCGTCAAGATAAACAAATATTCCTTGTCCTAAAATTCCGGACAATACGTAATTCATAAGACGCTGGAATGTGCCTGGGGCTGTCCTCAGTCCCATTGGCATTCTTGTATATTGATAATGGCCTCTGTTTGTTGAAAAGGCAGTGTATTTACATGACTCCTTAGATACCGGAATCTGATAGTAGCCGTTTAGGAGATCGATGGTCGAGAATATATTATTCTCAGGACCAATATTCTGTAGAACATCGCTTAACAATGGCATGGGAAATCTGTCTGGGATTGTGTGATTATTTAGTTTACGGTAATCTACTACCGCACGCATTTCTCCTTTTCGTTTGGGCACAAAGACTAAGGGGGCATTCCACGGGGAGACTGAAGGCTCAGTGATTCCAAGTTTTAACATTTCATCGACATACTGATTTGCAAGTGTACGTTGGGAGTGTGGTATGCGGTAAGCTGGTACGAAAATTGGTGGTGTTTCTAGGTGCACATTAATCATGTGATTAATCAAGTTAGTACACCCTAATTGTTCTCCGGGCAATGCTACGGTGTCCGTGTGTTTCCAGCAGGGTTAACAAATCATTTTCTTCATCAAATTCACCTGAGTGAATTAAATTCTCTTTTATTCTTTCTCTATCCGTAGATTTTATCTCACTTGTTACTCCAGCTATAACTATTTCCTTCACAGGGGCGGGACATTTTTCAATATTAACTATGCAAGTTCCCTTTTTCAACTGAACTTCCCCATTCATGTGATTAATTATGAGTATTTGAGTTTGTTCTTCGTCGTTCGTATGACATAATGCGTTTTCTACTGACAATCCCTTCGCTTTACATAATTCTTCTAAGACAAGAACCGTACTATTCCGTAATTTGCTCTTTATGGTAACCTTCATGTATGAATTAGGTGGTATAACTAAATCATTAGTGAGATGGGCCGGAAAAATTGATAAATCAGTACTGTTATCTAGGTCACTAATTCTGGAGGATGGGGTTGGTGGTGGGAGTGGATCTATACACTCATCTGTTTGTGTATGTTTGTTTAAGCCTTTAATATTACCAATTCTTTTTGGCTCTTTTCTACCAATCGGTGAGGGCTCTGAAGTTATTTCCTTTATGAATTCATTATCAAAGTCTATTCCATTCGTTTGTGGGAGTATAGTTATGTTCTCAGCTCTCATGGATCTTAAGCCCAGTAACATATGACCTTTAATTGCTAAGTTTTCAACGATATAGAAAAATGCAGAGAATGGTCTTGTAGTTTCTGTGAAACTGAGATTTAATCTTATCATACCCTTCACTGTAATCTCTTGTCCATCTACTGTGTATAAATCTAAATCAGCTTCATCCAGAAAAGTTACTTTCTTTTTTTTTTTAAGAATTCTATTTAGTTCTTCATGTGTTAGTAAGTTCACTGGAGAGCCTGTATCTAAAAATAAATAAACGTTTTGATCCTCACATACAGCTGGTATCAAGATACACTCATTTCCCAACATGCCTCCTATGTGAAGTTTAGCCTTGTTCTTCTTTACGTTTGTTCGTTTTTTGTCATGACTTGGTCTTCCCCCGATTTGAACATAGACACATTTTTTTCTACTGTTTTGCAATCACTGGTCCAGTGCCCTTGGTATCTATGATGCCTACAGTAAGGACCAAATCCTTGTGTCTTCTGTTTGTCCTCTTTTGCCTTGATAAAGCATTCATACCTTGTGTGTCCTGGTTTTGCACAATAATGACATAGAATGGACCTATCCCTTGACTGTGACCTAAGAGGTGATTTCTCATAAGAAGTGTTGTATATGGTGCGAGACCTGCTCGGGCTGCGCGAAAACTTATGAAACTGCCTGTAGGAAGGCGTCCAGGAATGAGGCCTTGTCACGTTTGCTTGTTTGGCCTGCTTGATTTCTGGTCGCGATCGATTTTGTTCTCTGTTTGGGGTCGGTGTAGATGTTTTCACAGCTGATACTGTCTCAGGTACCCTCATTCTACCAGAATGTGCATGTGTGTCGACCATACCTGCTTTACTGCACTGCATCTCTACCTCGTTCATTAAGTCTAGCAAGCACATTCCTGGGGTGTACGCGATCGTCTTGGCGATCTTAAGGGTCCTATCAGGTAATTTACACAAGGCAGCTACATAACCAATGATGTCCACGACGAGGTCTGGGGACATCTTTCCATTATCTGTTATCCAATTAGAATTTTCCAGTGTAGCTAATAAAGTTCTCTTGATTGTGGAGACATCAGCAGTTATTTCACTGAGCACATGGTTTGTAGTGTGCTCCCTTACAAGATCTACAATTTTATGTAATTCTGGAATTATACCTGGCAAGAAGTTCATACCTCCAGAAAATTTCTTCAAAAATTCAGTTTTAAATTCATCATATGTCCTAGCACGATGGAGATTGTCGGAGAGAAGCAAGTTGCTCGCTGGACATCTTTCCAGGCTTATGCAAGATGAAAAAATAGCAATTTTCTCTTGTTCATCTAGTATGTGGCGCTTGATGAACATTTGTTCGCACTGACTGACTAATGAAATGACATCAATTCGATCTTTGTCTGTGCCAGAGAATTTTGGGGCAGTTTTATCCTCGTGATACACAAACACGTGAGGTGTGGTTGTTAGATCAGCGGTATTTGTTTCTTGATTCATTTTTACTGGTTGCCCTGTTAATTCAACTTGGACGTGTTTATCGTTGTGTGAGGGAATGGTGGAATATGTACGACCGGACCGGTGAACCCTGTTAAGTGTATTGGCATACGTGTGCAAGGCAGCGGCAAGTCCGCACTTCCTACGTCAGAGGTGGTTTCCCACTCATCATCTGAAACTGCCGTATTTGTTTCTTGATATTTAGTGTGTGGTGAGGTTTGTACAAGGGGTGGGCTGCCTTGAGGCTCTCTTAACCCCTACACCGCGGGCTTGTTTACCAATGACTTGCGTGTGCCGCGGGGTTATTTGGGCTCCAACAGACTCTCAAAAAATATTTGGCAAAAATCAGTTATTAGTCCTAGAATAATAAAATTACATATGCTTATGGCACATTCCTTCAGCTTTCTCCTGGAATTATTGTTGAGCCTTCGTCGGTTACCGTAGGACTTGTGGAGACCTCTGAAGTAGGGTAACGAAGTCTCCACTTTACACTTCCCGACAACCCATAATATGATTACCACAGCCAGATACAAACACTATAAACACTATTCTACAATTTTCAAGTAGTTTGGGATCCATACTCAAAAAAAAACCCACTGTGAAAGCAATGGAAATTACGAGCGCGTCTGATCGTCGCACTGGCACTAGTTCGCTCTTGGTAGTCTGTCATTTATTATTCATAAAACCCCTCACACTTTATATTTCTATTACTATATAACACTTATATATATCTACAGTCTTTATCCATAAGTTTCCTTCATTAGTATTAGTTTATTGTCACTGTAGGGATTCAATTTCTTTCAGCAAAATACGTAGCATTCACTTTCTCGTCCTGTATACTGGCATTGAGAGTGAATGTCACTTTCATCTTCACTCTCATAACTCATAGCATTCAGACATGCTAGAGTGAAACATTCACTTTCATTACTCCTAGGGTATATACTCGTATTCTTATAATACTACTCATTTACATTTCTATTTACGTTCTCTATTTTATTTACGTTATTTACATTTCTATTTTATTTACACTGTGTTGTGCACTGTCACTTGAAATAACTTATAAAACTATTTTCCATTGTTCACGTATATTTACATTCATTACTTTCACTTGCTGTTTACACATTATTTACACATTATTTACAATTCCACTTGCACTGTTTTACTCAATAGAAAGATCGTAGTCACTCTTTTATCAATTGTCAGCCCTTTACCTCTTTCCACACGAGGTTTAGTAGGGGGTAAAGGTCACAGAGCTATTTGCATGGGGGTGAAAAAAGGCCTTGAAGTCAGCAAAAAGAAACATACGTCCTCTCACTTCGGAAGATGAGAGTAAACTGATAACGCAGGGCCAGCCAGCCTGGAGGCCTGTTTAGGGGTTATTCAGTGTTACCAATATTACTTCTTGAAACAGCTAAGTCTAGCACTGATATGATTGGCAGGAAATCTAGACAATACATTATAAATTTGGTAGTTCCAGGTGAATGTAAATATCACTTAGGCTTCTCCCTTCCCTCCTTACATGTATATTTATTACGAAAATAGATTAGAGGCCTACTTAGGAGATATATAATCAGAGCTAACAATGTTAAATCTTGAAACAGCTTTGTGTAGCACTGATATGATTGGCAGGAAATCTAGACAATACATTATAAATTAGGTAGTTCCAGGTGAATGTAAATATCTCTTAGGCTTCTCCCTTCCCTCCTTACATGTATATTTATTACGAAAATAGATTATAGGGCATATTTCAAGGGGAAAAAAACAGCGAAAATTAGCGAACGAGTGCACGTGAGGTGTTGTCAGGTGATAATTATCCAATTCCAGGTGTATGGCACTCTCACTTACCTGATTTCTTTCTTGTATATATTATTTGGTATAAGAATACGACATAGGGCTTATTTCAATGGATGAAATCAGTGAAAAATTCCAGGGAAGATTTACTTAGCGTAGCATGGCTGGGCAGGCGAGAGGATAGGGTAATGGAGGCGGGGTAGGGAGGGGAGTCAAGAACGGGGAGAAATGGCTAAATTGTCAACAATGGATGGGAGTACAGATGAGATTAGGAGTGCTGACTAGTGTTGGACATTGTCAGTACTGATAGATGATACAAGCCCCCACTTGGAAGCCCGGGTGAATTCAAAATAACACAGAATCACAAAAGCGACGCCCCGCGGTATGATCCCTTGCTCCCAAGCGTCACGAAAGTGATGCCCCGTGGTTAAGGGGTTAATTGTGAGTCTGATGTTGTGGCAATTTGTGTGTCATCTGGTGTGTTGCCTTGGGGCTCTCTTAATTGTGAGTCTGTTGTTGTGGCAAATTGTGTGTCATCTGGTATTAACGTGGGTGGTGGTGAAAATATTCCTGTCATTAAGATATGGTGTTATGAAATATGCCTCTTGTTTATTTATGTCCTAGCAAAATAGATGAGTAAATAAGTTGAATATAGCTAATTTTAGCACTGAGAAGAAATGAGTAAGTGTAATTTTACCCACTTGATACAGATCGTAGAGGTGTGTTGATACAAAAGTCGATCTCGGAAGAAAAATACAGGTTTGATTGAAGATCTCTTAATAATTCTAGTGTTGTGTTGGTGGACGATATTACTCAGGAAATTCCATGGCCTGGTGCTTGTGGTGGTTAACAGCTGTCCCAGGCAAACCTCAGCATAGAACGTCGAATTTCCAACTTAACTGTGAAAATAAATGAGTATGAGTAGGAGCTATGTGAATAATGAGTAATGAGTAGTGGGTGAGAAGTGCCTGGTGTCAGTCACACGTTGCTTGGCATGCCAGACTCGCGTTGTGATGTCATCTCAGCACATGGTGATGTCGGCTTCCCACACTGGTAGCTGTGGTGAGTGAATGAGTAGCGATGAGTAACTTGAGTGAAGACGGGTGAGTAAGATGAGTTGTGAATATGGGCTTGGTGTTTGCTTCGTCATCTTGACCTCTGCGTCAGCGTAGGCGGGAGAGAGTGGTGGGGGTTTGTGTGCTTGTTGCTTTGGTCTTTCCTCTTCTTTACTTGCTTTGTTTTATATTCTTCTTGTTGCTGCTTGAAGTTACGTGAAGATTATAGAGTTGTTTTTTAGACTTGTAGGCTATTTGCATTGTAGGCTGTATTTTGTAGGAATTCACTGTAGAACTGAAGCTAATCTTGTAGAGTCTCGCCTGCTTTTGTAGAAATTTGCTTTTAATTCGGAGACGATGTCCGTAGATTCGCTGCTACCAAATGTCATAAAAGACTTTGTGGTTCCTTTGTGGTTACTTGTAGTTGAGTTATATATATATTAGACTTGTGAACGAGCGGTTATTACACTGGAGTAGCTTGTAGTAGATAATCTTCTTTCCCATTTGTCATGTAGTGACAGGAGAGGTAAAGAATAGTATGGGACTATTTTTATTTGTCATGGAAATATTAACAAGTCTCTCACACAGAGCGAAGTATAGAGTCCAGTCCCGCTAGCTATCTCTCTGTCTCGCTCTCTCTGTCTCTCTCTCAAGTTGCCAAGCCCTTCTCCCTGCGACCTGTCTCTTCTATCTCCTCTCTCCTTCTGAGCTCTCTTTCCTAAATTCTGGTGAAACAGGAGATGTATCACTTGTGTTCCTTGTGGATGGAGAGTTTAAGAAGCCTGTGTGTGAGTATGTGTGTATGTGTGTGTATGGTCACTAGGGCTTTGTTCACGGGTGGATTGCTGACAACTAACTGCATCATCTCCTTACTGGCCACTGTCGTCAGCTTTCCTCAGTGTAATTTGCAAGCTCATTTCCTATTCCCAGGCTCGCATAGAGCTGTGTATCTATCTATTTATCTATCTATCTATTATGATTTGTAATTATAATATGGAGTTCTGATAGTATATCCACAGGGATATAAAACTGGATTATGACAAAACCATTGAAATGTATGCTAGGAGACATCAGAGACGTATGCTTTTCATCAATCTGTTGGGAAGCAAGTAGATCTTGATATTGATGGCTCAGTTTACTCGTTGAATAGCCATGGATCTACAGATTGATATTGTGGATGTTGTGATCATGAAGATTGTTTGTCAGTGTCGTAGTGTAATTATTCACTCACAATCTATTTCTGAAGTTGGTTTGGTCACACAGCATCCTTCTGAAATATACAAGCATGCACAGTTCTGATGAAAGCCCAGCACGTACTTCCGGTTGGGCAGGGGACTATATACGCACACTGCCCCTGGATCTGAAAATGCTAATCACGTTCCCCCCCCTTTTATGAAACGCTGGATCCGGCCGAGGTCATGGGGCCACCTTGGAGAAGGGGAGTCATGAAGATGAGGGGAGGAGGAGAGGTCAATCAGGAATAATAAAAAAGAAGAATATTGTAAATAGTGTAAAAAAGTTATTTATGTTTACAAATGGAGATGTGTTAAGTTCAGATAAGCTAGATGAATTACGAAATAGGATTAGTGCAATGAAGAATAAGCCAACAGTATTTGCCATTCAGAAAGTCAAGGCTAAGAACCAAATGTATGAGATGAGCATGGAAGAGTACCTAATTAATGGATATGTGTGTCTTGAGAAGAATGTGCTCAATAACACAGGTAGAGGTCTTTTGATATATGTTCATAAAAATATTAAATTCAAGATAGTAGACCTGAAGTCCAAGTATACTGAATATCTGTGTATTGAATTACTGGGAATTGATAGTAATGTGCTGTTTGGATCTATATATCGGAGTTCAAGTTCAAGTGTGGATAATAAGGAAGATCTATTAAAACTACTGGATGAAATATCTGAACTAAGAGTAAGATATAAAGTGCTAGACAGAGACTTCAACCTACCAAACATTGACTGGAGTAACTGGAGGATGGAGGATGGAACACCAAAATTATGCTTTCTATGAAAGAGAATTTATAGAATAATTAAGGGATAGTTTCCTAAGCCAACATGTATATGATATAATCAGGTTTAGAGGTACTGCTAAGGGAAATGTTCTAGACCTTTTACTGTCAAATGATGAAACAATAGTCAGAAACATAATGATGGAATGTCCAGTTGGTAAAAGTGACCATGCAGTTATCTATTTTAGCTGTGATCTGGAGGAGGTCAGAAGTGGAAGTAAGAAAACAGTATACATGTATGAAAGAGGTAATTATGAGGATCTCAGGATGACTCTGGAGCAGCAGTGGAAAGAAAAATTATCATCTGAAAGAAATATAGAGGATGAATGTAATGTATTTAAGGATACAGTAATAAGGACAACGGAGGAATGTGTACCAAGAAAGACGATAGAATGTGGATCAAAAGGTCACCTTGGTCATCCAAATAAAACCTTCCCCAGGAATAAAAAATTACGAGCAAAAATCAAAAGGAAACAAACGTTATGGAGTATTTTACAGTAGTTAAAAGAATCCCAAAGTTCACAAGATGAAAATGAAGATCTTTCCAAAACTGAAATGGAATATAGACGAACTCGATCTCAGGTCAGGAGAGAAACACGAAAGCTGTAAAAACGAAGGAGAAGGAGTAGCAAGTACGGCAAAGAGTAATTCTAAAGTATTTTGGAAGTATATACAGACCAGGATAAGATCAAGAGGGACTATAGAGGAATAGTACTACAGTGACGACATGACAGGAACAACAGTAGTCGACAAGGAGAAAGCAATGATCCTAGCAGACCATTTCAGCAAGACATTTTGTGATGAACCAGGTGTAGTATCAGGAATGAACACAGGATATTGTCCAGTGAAAAATAACGTACCGATAGGTGTAGGGAGATTAATGAAGGCAGTAAAGAATCTGAAGGTGGACAAGTTCCAAGGTCCTGAAGGAATACTCTCAGATTCTCACAGATGTTTACTGGATGGAGGCTTCCTCTAATCCTTTACGTCCAGCTCACTACTACTCAAGCTTGTCATGTCAGCTGGGTGGTCGAGGCGGCTATACTCCAGACATGCTCTACAAATATCTTCTTTTATCCTGATTGGCCCATAATCTGTCTAATTTCTTTTCAAAGTCTGTCAGTGACTCCGCTATTACCACTGAATCAGGAAGACCATTCCATACATTAATTACCCTGTTACAGAAAGCATATTTGCTGATGTTCAGTCTTGCTCATTGTTTATAGATCTTCTTGTTATGTTCTCTTGTAGCCGAGTCTTGCCGGATAAAAATACCTCTGCACACCTCCTTATCGTAAAATCCCGATAAAATTTAATAAACCTCTATCATATCACCTCTTATGCATCTATAAGCCAAAGTGGGTAAATCCAGCTTCTTTAACCTCTCCTCATATGACAAATCTTGTAGAGCAGGAATCAGCTTCGTCGCCCTCTGCTGTCTATTTTCTATTGCCTCAATATCTTTCATCTAATAAGGACACCAAACTTGATTAACATATTCAATATGTGGTCTAAATAGGGCAGTAAACAGAGGTTTAATGGTTTCTTCATTCAGAGCAGAGAATATTGTTCTTATAAGGCCCCCAATCTTGTTTGCCTCATATTTTCTCTGCCATATGTTCTGAGACTTTTCAGTCACTATCAATCACCACACCCAGGTCTTTTTTGGAATGTATTTCTTTCATTTCTTCCTCCATCTCATATATTTTTTTTGAACATTTGTCCTTTCAGTCCCCATATAACTGCATTTTGAGGGGAGGAATTTCAACAGCCATTCTTGAGACAATTTCTGATTTCTACTATATCCTCTTGCATCCGGTTATGATCGGCATCATAATAAATTTTTGTAAAAATCTTGGTGTCGTCAGTATAGAGATAGACATCGCAGTTCCTTACTGTCACGAATTCGCACAATTGTGTATTTATACAAATTCGTGACATTGTACGTTGGTGAGAAAACCACGAACTCTAGTGGAGTTCCTACTAGGCATCACTCGGTTCAGCCGTCCTCATATGCACTTCGATCGGGATGGTTTTCAGAACATTTGTCACTGTTTCATAAGTGACCATTCTTATGCACGACATTATTGCATTCACTAAGTGATTTTATTGTGTGGATATCGTTCGCCCTCTCTCCATTGACCGTTGAAGTTAGGCCACACCTACTTATGGCGAACACGGCCATCTCTCACCCCCCTTCCCAGTTTGAACTTAGTCAGCATTGGACCGCCTTGAGAGTAGGATTGTTTGTGCCCAGCGTAGAGAGCAGCGTCTCCGTTGTACAGCGATTTCCTAGATCTTCACCTAGACGGTGATCGGTGAAGTGAGCTTAGCAGCAATTAGCAGCACTTGGTGTTTCAACACGCAGACACCCAGTCTTTTGTAGCTTCAGCTCCATTCCCTCCACTGACCAGTATTTCCATTTTTTGTTTTTTTTTTCTAGGCTTAAATCTGATCAGCTTTGGAATGAGCAAGTGACTTTATTTCCTTTGTTATTTGAATTCATGGGTCCCCTTTTGAATTCATTTTGAGACTAATATAACATAAATATATTTTATTGTAATTAATAAATTTACAGTTCTTTTCTCTGAGCTTAATGTAATTTAAACTCGTGTTTTATTTCTCCACATTAAGCATACTTTAGTTGCCACTCCTTCTTTGCACAAACTCTTTGCATTATTCACAACTGGTATTTAAGCCAGTTCTTCCATATTTAAACTTAAATCCGTTGTGCCAGCCAGGATTTAAGCATCGGCAAGAACCTGTCCATTATTATTAGTATTAGTTATTGATTATTAGTTATTAATATTAGTTATCACTTAGTGATGGCCAAGGCAAAGCTGCAAAGAAAATAGTTGAGGAGACGAAGGGGAAGACAGGAGGAAACAGCTCCTCTGACAAGAGTGGAGAAATTGCAAGATAGTGAGAAAATGGCAGAGCATAAGAGCATAGTGGAAGAAAGATTGGGAAGGTATGAGCTAGAGCAGATGGAAGGCATGGAAGATGTATGTAAGATATTCACGGAAGAGATAGGCACTCCGTGTGAGGTGGTTTCTGGAGTGAGGAGGAGATGCACGGGTGTGCAAGGGACAGCATGGTGGAATGAAGAGATGAAACGAACTGTGGAACAAAAGAAGAAGGCTTATAGTGAATGGTTAGAGAGCAGAGGTAGGGGAGATGAGAGAGAAGAGAGAGGTATATGTAAGCAGGAGAAGGGAGGTGAAGGGACTAGTGAAGGAGAGTAAGAAGAAAGTGGATGAAGAGTTTGGAAGGAATCTGAGTGTGAAATGGAGGGAGAGTAAGAAATTGTTTTGGAAGGAGGTAAAGAAAGTAAGGCAATGTGAAAGGGGAAATAGTAGGGGAGTGAAGGATATGAATAATAGATTGTTGGTGGAGAAGAGAAAGAAATTGAGGAGATGGAAGGAGCACTTTGAGGATTTGTTGAACGTAGAAAGTGAGAGCAGTGCGAGTATAAGAGGTTTGTTGAATGGCTGGGAGAAGAAGAGATGAGGGAGGAAGAGATCAATAGGGCGGAAGTAGTGGAAGCAATGAAGAAGATCAAGTTAGGAAAGGCCCCAGGAATTGAAGGAGTGTGTGGTGAAATGCTGATGTATGGGGGTGAGATTGTTGTGGAGTGGATATGGAAGTTGTGTAGATTGGCTTGGGAAGAGGGAAGGGTTCCAGAGGAGTGGAAATCAGGTATAATTGTTCCTTTATACAAAGGAAAAAGGGAGAGAGAAGTATGTGGTAACCGTAGGGGTATTAGCCTTCTTTGTGTGACTGGTAAAATATATGGTAGAATACTCATTGATAGGGTTAGGAATATGACAGAGGAGCTAGTTGGAGAAGAACAAGGGGGATTTAGGAAGGGAAAAGGGTGTGTAGATCAGATATTTGATCTAAGATGTTTAGTGGAGAAGTATCTAGGGAAGGGAAAGAAAGTGTATGCTGCCTTCATAGACTTGGAGAAAGCTTATGACAGAATAGATAGGCAAGGCATGTGGAAGGTATTAAGAATATATGGAGTGGAGTGGAAATTGTTGAGTGCTGTGAAGAATATGTACGAAGGAGCTAGGGCTACAGTGCGAGTGGATGGTGGGCTGAGTGAGTTCTTCGATCTCAATGTAGGACTGAAACAGGGTTGTGTGATGTCTCCATGGCTGTTTAATATATACATGGATGGGGTTGTAAAGGAGGTGCAAGGTAGGCCAGTGGATGTGGGGGTGGCTCTGATGAATGAGGGTGAGATTTGGAAGATTCCGGTCTTGCTGTTTGCTGATGATACAGTATTGTTGAGTGAAGATGAATGGGAGTTGCAAGGTTTGGCGAATGAATTTGAGACAGTGTGTAGGAGGAGGAAGCTGAAAGTTAATGTAAACAAAAGTAAAGTTATGGTGTTTGAGAGGAATGAAGTCACAGAATGTACAGTGAGGTTGGATGGCGAGGATATGGAGAATGTGAGTGCATTCAAGTACTTGGGTAGTGTGATGAGTAAGGATGGAACTTTGAGGGATGAACTGCATGAAAGGGTACAGCAGGAAAGGAAGGTTGTTGGTTCACTGAAAGCAGTGATGAGAAATAGGGAGGTGAGTATGGAAGTTAAGAAGTCACTGCATGATAGTATTGTGATCCCTACCCCGACGTATGGAAGTGAGGCGTGGACCTTGCAAGAGCGGAACAAGTCAAGAGTGAGAGTAGTGGAAATGAGTTACTTGAAAGGAGCATGTGGAGTGACATGGAGGGACAGGTTGACGAATGAAGAAGTGACGGAACGTTGTGGGGTGGATGTGGATGTGGTTGAGAAGATTAGGAGCAATACACTGAGGTGGTTTGGGGATGTGGAGAGAATGGAGAATGAACGACTGACAAAGAGGGTGTATGTAGGTGAGGTGGAGGGAGGGAGAGGGAGGGGTAGACCGAGGATGAGGTGGAGGGATGGAGTTGAGAGGTATATGAGGGAGGGGGGATGGAGTTGAGAGGTATATGAGGGAGGGGGGAGTGAGTTCGGGGGAGTGTAGTCAAATGGTGGGTGACAGAGCAACTTGGAGGCGTTTTGCCTGCGGCCACCCTTTGCGGGATTAGGGCATCGGGCTATAGGTAGATAGATAGATAGTTATTGATTGTCAGGGGTGGAATCACTTCCTCAAGAACCTACCAGTACTAACAATCAGCGCTCGTGAGTAAATAAGTCTCTCCTGTGTACTCTTGAGAAAGTTTATAAATTTTTGTCCTTAGAGAATGGGCAAATCAAGCCAGCATAAAGTATAACTTACTACCTGATTTTCACAAGTCAATTCCTTGTCTCTACTTTCAAGGAATATCAAGCAATTTTTCATTCTTAAATTCATGTCCCCCCGTAACATTTGGCGACCTCACCAGGATATTAACTCCTAGCTCTAAAGTTATTAATGAAATAATACTCACTCACACCTAGGTATTTGTTATCATTACGTTCTATAGGCACTATCTTACTGGTGGTTATTGATTCATCTCTATTAATTTTACATAATAGTTTTCCCAGTCATTTTCTTATTTTCTTTCTTTACCAGTTTAATTAGATATAACTGGTCACCACCAGCATGTGTCTATATTTTTAAATTTTCATTATTAGCATTTCTCTGCGAAACAGCAGTCAGTACTCAGTTTTTAGTCTACTCAGCCTTAATTGAGTTAGCATCATGGCTACTAATATATATGTAAAGGAAGCCAAAGGTATGGGACTTACTGACTCCAAGGAAATTAAAGATTATGTGCTCTCACGGTTCACTTTTGAACAGCAGCATGAGAGTGATGCCCTTGAGAAGAGTAAAATTCAACACGAACATGAGCGAGAACGGAGCGAATACAAAGTGAGAGCAGAGTGAGGAACGCAAGAAAGAATGTGAACACGAGCGAAAACAATGCAAACAACACGAGAGAGAACGTAAATATGAGTGAGAACAACGCGAGAGAGAACGCGAATACGAGCAAGAACAATGTGAGAGATAGCGAGAACACGAACATGGCGAGTGCGAGGCATGTGAGAAACATGAAAGTGAGATGCTGAAGCTCAAGCGAGACTCCTTGGCTTCAGGCACATCCGGTGCAGCCGACCTGAGCTCCATGAGTGCTCTTCGTACACATGTTCTGGCAACCCCATGCCTCAGACTTCCTTCATACAAGGAAGACAAGCAAATCGAGCCATTCGTAGCTCGTTTCGAAGACATGTTGCAGCTGTACCACCTGAATGAGGGAGCTAAGCGGCTCCAATTTCTTAGCTTGTTTGAGGGCCCTGCCCTCGATATTCTCCACAGAATTCGTGGAGACAATCTGACTTATGAGATGATGAAGGCTGCACTCATCAAAGCGTACGGTCTCACAGTTGACGACGCCAGGAGTAAGTTTATGAGGGCGTGTCTACAAGAAAAGGAGACTGCTGTTCAGTTCCTCGATCAGCTTACTGCTTACTTAGATGAGTGGATGAAGAAAAATGAAACCCCTTGCACACGAGAGGGGATAATTGACCTTATGCTGTGCACGCAGCTAGAAAAGTCCTGGCCTGCTGAGCTTATGGCTCAGCTTAAAATCTGCCAGGTAAGGGATCCCAGCCAAATGGTGGAGAAGGCTGATGCATTTTTCACTGCGTACAGGTACCAAACTCGTAAGCAACACACCTGGAACAGGAAAGCTGACAAGTCTGGGAAACCATCTCACACTGAACCCCAGCATCAAGGCCATTCTCAGAATAATGGGCAAGGTCCAAGCAAACCACAGAAGAAGGACCAGGGGCAGAATGTTCAGCAACCTGCTCAGAAGCAGTACAACAAGTACCCTAACCAGCAGCAGTATCAGCCAAGCGATCGACAGACGGGACAATCTTTTTCAGCACCAGCCCCAGTGTATTGGAGGCAGGAGTCAAACGCAGCCTTCATTCCACAACAAGTGCACAGTGGTGCCGTCCCCACCAG
The DNA here is from genome assembly GCF_032717465.1 of Coenobita brevimanus. Lineage (NCBI taxonomy): Eukaryota > Metazoa > Arthropoda > Malacostraca > Decapoda > Coenobitidae > Coenobita > Coenobita brevimanus. Next base: position 39,603,188 of record NC_136999.1, on the reverse strand, counting down.
TACAGGTACTTCTCCACTGTTTACTAGTTCCCCAGTGACAGTAAACTTTCCACTACAGGTGGTCAATGCTTCAATTCCTCAGATGGTGAGCACGACCCCTCAGGCATCCAGTTCTCAGGGTGCCACATTTGCTGCATCGTTCGTTCTACATTCTTATCAATGGCTGGCTGCTTCCCCCATGGGCCCTCCCACAGGCAACAGTGCCTTCCTTGTTCAGCCAGGCTTTGTGGAAGGCGTTCCTGTAAAGGTCCTGAGAGACAATGGTTTCTCAGGTTGATCTGTCAGGCAGAGTCTAGTTCGGCCTGAGGTGTACACAGGTCAACAGATCCAAGCTCAGCTTATTGATGGATCATTGAGATTGTTCCCTGAGGCACGTATCCAGGTGGCATCTCCATTGTACACTGGTACGACACTTGCAGTTGTCATGATAGAACCTTTGTTTGACCTAATAATAGGCAACATACCAGGTGCCAAGCATAGTTGCACCGTAGATGATGCTACTCAGACTTTGGCTGCAGTAACATGAGCCATGGCGAAGGCTCCAAACTGTGTCACCCCAATGACCATTGCATTGCTGCAAGATCTGATTTGTGGCCAAGATGTTGTCCAAGAACAATATTCTGACCCACACTTGCTGCTGTGCAGAAGAAACAAAAAGGTTGAGTGATTAAGTATTCACGGGTAGGTGAAGCCAGGTTCCTTCGTAAACAAGGACAGCTCTACCATGAGTCACAAACACCCCAGGGCGAGGTTCAACTGCAGTTTGTCGTTCCCGCTAAGTATCGCCGAGAAGTATTAGAATGGGGTCATTGTTCAGAGTCAGGAGGTCACATGGGCAAAAGGAAAACCCAGGACCATATCCGTGCTGACTTTTTCTGGCCAGGAATGGGACAGGAAATAGATAGGTTCATACGTTCCTGCAATGTGTGTCAACGTTCCACAAATCAGGGACATGTCCTTCCTGTGCTGTATGAATCCAAACCCATAATCTCTGAGTCAGCTGAGAGACAGGGCAGTGGTAATGTGGGTGCAGACCTGACGTCTCGCCCGTTGGTCCCAAAGGACACATTATGTCCAGGTCCTGTACATACTTATATACTGTAGGTTAAGGGGAAAGTTTGAGACCCCCGCAGAGGCAATCCAAGGCTGTGTCTGAATTACCTTGTGGAGTGTCTCGAGCTGTGGGCCCCTCTGAGGATTCCCGGAGAATGCACATTATCCACATGAGTGTTCACACCATGTCGGGTGTTAAAATATGACCTGCCCGAGATTGCAAAGAGATTCTCAGCTTGGCGATATTAATCGTTAGTGTTGAGTTAGGTTAACCAGTAAACTGCCCATTCTCAGAGATTTACGCAAGGCAAGGACTACATTTCCTGGTTAGTAATGTATCCGTTAAGAAAATAATAGCGTACTTTTTGTAGCATACTGTATGTACTGACTACTAGGCAGAGAGAGAGATTGTAATTTAATAAAAATTGTTTGTCGCACTGACACATTTGATGCTTCACCTTGACTGATATCGCAGGTAGAGCTGGTGGGTGTAACAGTTTTGTCATACAGATCAGCTGATCGTCTCTGCTGCATGCTGCCGCCTCTTCTCTTCTGCCTCATCGTCTCTATTTACTGTTAATTTGTATCATATCATTTTACACACAGGTACAATTACACTACAACTGTCACAACTACACCGTGTATCACATACACCACGCTACATAACAATTAGTTGATAATGTAAATTTATGGAATTTTCGCTCAGTTTGACCTGAGTACTTGATTTTTCACCGTCGTCACAGAGTTTTTCCCCAAGCTTGCTTCTATTAATGTAAATAAGAGTTTTTTTTTGCTCATTGACAACTGTGATTTTCTTCTGTAGCAGGAATGTACACACACCACACTGTGAATCTTCTGTGACTGAGTTGGGATTTATATGTATATATCGTAAAATTTTTCTTAAGAAAAATTTGATTTTGATGGGGCATAATGTCACGGATTCGCGCGATTGTGTATTTATACAAATTCATGACATTATACGTTGGTGAGAAAATCACGAACTCTAGCGGAATTCCCACTGGGCATCACTCAGTCAACCGTCCTCGTATGCACTTCGATCGGGGTCGTTTTCAGAACATTTGTCACTGTTTCATAAGTGACCATTCATATGCACAGCATTAGTGCTTTCATCGAGTGATTTTATTGCGTGGGTATATCGTTCGCTCTCTCTCCGTCAACCGTTGAAATTAGGCCATGCCTACTTCTGGAAAACACAGCAATCTCTCACCCCCCTTCCCAGTTTGAACTCAGTCAGCTTTGAACCGCCTTGAGCGTAGGATCGTTTGTGCCCAGCATAGAGAGCAGCATCTCCGTTGTAGAGCAATTTCCTAGATCTCCACCTAGACGGTGATCGGCGAAATGAACTTAGCAGCAACTAGCAGTGCTTGGTGTTTCAACATGCAGACGCCCAGTCTTTTGTAGCATCAGCTCCATTCCATCCACTGACCAGTATTTCCGTTCTTTTTTTTCTAGGCTTAAGTCTGATCGGCTTTTGAATGAGCGAGTGAGTGTATTTCCTTAGTTATTACAATTCATGAGTCCCTCTGTGACCGTGAATTGCCCTTTTGAGTTCATTTTGAGACTCATATAACGTAAATTTATTTCATTGTAATTAATCAGTTTACAGAATATTGCCACCGTAATCCCTGCGTGTCGTAAAAGGCGACTAAAAGGGGCGAGGTGAGGGGACTAGGGACCCCTTCCTCTGTTTTTTAGTTCCTAAAAAGAGACAGGCCAGAGAAAGGGATGGGGGATTAAGTTATCCCCATACCCTGAAGATTAGGTCTGTGAATGTGCGTGGTTGTAGTACGATTGAGGCTAAAAGGGAGGAGATTGGGAGAATATTTGTGAGAAGAAATTTGGATGTGTTAGCTTTGAGTGAAACGAAGATGAAAGGGAAGGGTGAGTCTATGTTTGGAAGTGTGAGTGCAAGATTGTCAGGTGTTGACAGACGAAGGGCAAGAGAAGGTGTGGCTTTGTTAGTGAGTCCGGAAGTACAGCAGTGTGTGATTGAATGGATGTGTCATCAAGATTGACGTGGGTGAAAGCGAAATTTGAACGTGAGTTGTGGGTGTTTGTGAATGGATATAGGCCTGGTATTGAAAGGGATGAGGAAGAGAGGGAGTCTTTCTGGAATGATGTTGATGACTGTCTGCAGAGTTTTGGAGCGAATGTGAATGTGGTAATGATGGGAGATCTGAATGCTAGAGTGGGAAATGTAGCAGTTGAAGGTGTAGTTGGTATGCATGGTGTGACTGGAAGAAATGAAAATGGGGAACGAATGATAGGGATGTGCGTTGAGCGAGAGATGGCGATTTGAAATACGCTGTTTGAGAAGAAAGATATTTATAAGTATACGTGGGTGAGACAGGAGGGTGGAAGGGTTGTTGATAGAGCTTGATGGACTATGTGGTTGTGTCTAGGAATGTAATAGGAAGATTGTTGGATGTGAGAGTTCTGAGAGGGGAGGGTGGAGTTATGTCTGACCACTACCTGGTGGAGGGAAAGTTTAAGAGTAGGTAAGAGATGGGTGGGAGCTAGGAGGGTTAGGTGTGGCAGGGAGGTTTTGAAAGTGAGCGAATTGGATAAAAGAGAGAAAATGATATAGTATCAGGAGAAATTGAAAGATGAGTGGAACGCAGTGAAAGATCAGGAAAATGGCAGTGTGCAGGAGGAATGGCAGTTGTTTAAGAGTGCTGTGGTGGGGCATGCTGACGAGGTGTGTGGTGTGAGACGTGTGGGTGGTGGTGTAAGAAAAGGAAGTGAATGGTGGTGCAAGGAAGTAAGTATGGCTGTGGCTGAGAAGAGACGTGCATATGAAGTGTGGCTGCAGAGGAAGGATGAGGTGTCATATGAGAGGTATAAGGAAAAGAGGAATAGGGTGAGTAGGGCTGTGTGTGACGCTAAAGTGCAAGCAGATGAGAGGTGGGGTAGGCGGCTGACTGAGAATTTTCAACAGAATAAGAAAATGTTCTGGAAAGAGGTGAAAAGGGTGCGAAAGGGAGAGACTGGGAAGGAAGAGCGAGGAAAAGCAGAGGATGGAAGGATGTTAATTGAGATCGATGCAGTAAGGAAGAGATCGGCAGAGTATTTTGAAAGATTGTTAAATGTAGAGGAGGAAAGGGTGGCTGAGATTGTGGTGGATGGAAGGGTGCAAGGAATAAAGGTGCTGGGAGAGGTGAATGATTCTTTGATCACGAAAGAGGAAGAGGAGAAGGCAGTAAAGGAGATGAAAACAGGGAAAGCTGCAGGTATGGATGGGTGTGCTGTGGAATGCCTGAAGGGTGGCGGAGTGACTATTGTTGACTGGTTAGTAAGATTGTTGAATGTGTGCTTTGTGAAAGGTATGGTGCCAATTGACGGGGCAAGTGCTTGTGTGGTCCCGTTGTATAAAGGCAATGGTGATACGTATGAATGTACTACCTTTAGGGGTATAAGTCTCTTGAGTGTTGTAGGTAAGGTGTATGGTAGTGTGTTAATTATGAGAGTGAGAGAGGGTACAGAGGGAGTGACTGGTGATGAGCAGTGTGGCTTTACGAGAGGGAGAGGATGCATGGATCAGGTGTTTGTTGTGAGACAAGTGTGTGAAAATTATTTAGCGAAAGGCAAGGATGTGTTTTGGGCATTCATGGATTTAGAGAAAGCGAATGATAGAACTGATAGGGAGGCTTTGTGGACTGTTTTAAGATTGTATGGACTTGATGGTAGGTTACTAAAAGGGGTGAAGAGTTTTTATGGAAATACTAATGCGTGTGAAAGAGTGGGAAATGCTGTGAGTGATTGGTTTCCTGTGAGAGTGAGGCTGCAACAGGGATGTGTGATGTCGCCTTGGTTGTTTAATATTTATATGGATGGTGTTGTAAGAGAGGTGAATGCAAGAGTTTTAGGTGGAGGTCTGAGTCTTGTGAATGCTGATGGTGGAGAGTGGAATCAGAAGCGGCTGGTGTTTGCAGATGATACTGCACTGGTGGTTGATTCAGAGGAGAGATTGAGACTGTTGGCAGAGGAGTTTGGAAGGGTGTGTGAAAGGAGGACATTGAAAGTAAATGAGAATAAGAGTAAAATGATGAAGTGTACGAGGTTGGTAGATGGTAGGGGGATGATTATAGGTTTGAATGGTGAGTTGCTTGAGGAGGTAGTGTTTTAAACATTTAGGGTCATATATTGCTGTGGTTGGAAGAATAGATCCAGAAGTGAAGTTGAGAATGAATGAAATAGGAAAGGTGCTGGGAGGAATGAAAATAGTAATTTGATGTCGTTCGTTTAGAATGGACATAAAGAGAAGGCTGTATGAGGGTGTCGTGGTACCGACTTTATTATATGGGGGTGAAACATGGAGTATGGATGTAGCAGAGAGGAAAAGTTTGAATGTAATGGAGATGAGGTGTCTGAGGAGTATGTGTGGAGTGTCGCGTATGGATTGAGTGCAAAATGATGAAGTGCGAAAGAGAACTGGAGTTGTTCGGGAAATGGCTGATAGAGTTGAGCAGAGGGTGTTGCGATGGTCTGGGCATATGCAGAGAATGGATAATGAGCGATTGGTGAAAAAGATAACTAGATCTGATGTGAGAGGTGTAAGGCTGAGAGGGAGACCACGAATAGGATGGATGGACAGTGTTAAGAGAGTGCTGGATGTGAGAGGGATGTCTGTTGAGTAAGGAAGAATGGCTGTGTGTGACAGAAATAAATGGAGAGAAACTGTGAATGAATAAATGATGATGCAGCCCTGAGGGGATATTTTTCCGCATTTGGTCTGATCAGCTAGTCAGGTCAGGTGCAGGTAAGGGGATGGATCTATTATGATGTGGCAGGGGTAAACCAGCTCTGCTGTCGGGCCCTGCTGCTGATGTCACTGATTGCACTGTGCAGTTTACCCTTGTGCGGTGTGGTGCGGTGAGGATCTGTCCCTTCTCCCCTTTGGGGCTAAGGTGCGAATGAATGTTTTTGAATGGATGAGTAAATGGGGAGTCTGTCATCCTGTCTTGGGTACCTCCCTTTCCTTGGGGGAAGCAGCCTAGGTATATAGATAGATAGATAGACAGATCTTTTCTTTGAGCTTAATGTATTTTAAACTCGTGTTAGATTTCTCCACATTAAGCTTACTGTAGTTGCCGGTCCTAGTCTGCACAAACTCTTTACATTATTCACAACTGGTATTCAAACCAGTTCTTCCATATTTAAACTTAAATCCTTTGTGCCAGCCAGGATTTAAGCACCAGCAAGAACATGTCCATTATTATTAGTATTAGTTACTGATTGTCAGGGGTGGAGTCACTTTCTCAAGAGGGTAACAGTAGTAACAATCAGCGCTCGTGAGTAATTAGTCTCTGCTGTGTACTGTTGAGAAAGTTTATAAATTCTCGTCCTTTGAGAATCGGCGAAGCAAGCTAGCATAAAGTAAAACTTACTACTTGATTTTCACAAGTCATTCCTTGTTACTAGTTTCAATGAATATCAAGCGATTTTTAATTCTTAAATTCACATCCCCCCTTGACACTTACTACATCAGGCAATACTTCTTTGATTTTCCCTGGAATGATTATTGCTTCCATGGCCGGGAGCCATCTGAGTGTGCCTTGCGCATTACGGAGGTTTTTCTCTCGGGCATGGAAGCATACATTCCTTTCTCATATCCTTTGACTAACGCAGGAAAGCCTTGGTTTAATCACGCTTGTTCTAATGCTGTCCGCAACAAGGAGAGGGCCTATAAAAGGTACCGGAGCAAACCCACCCCTGAATCACATCATCTTTACGTTTCTGCCCGGAATCGTGCTAAGTCTGTTCTTCGTTCTACTAAAAATAATTTCATCCATACTAAATGCTCTCAACTCTCCAACTCGAATTCTTCCCGCTCCTTATGGCACCTTGCCAATAATCTTTCTAACAACTTTACCTCATCATCCTTCCCTCCTCTTTTCTACTCTGATGGTTCTGTAGCTATTTCTTCTACTGATAAAGCAGATCTCTTCGCACAGACTTTCTCCTCCAATTCCACCTTAGACGATTCCGATGCTTTTACTCCATCACTTCCCCCCTCTGACTTCCTCATGGCTGATATTAAAATTTCTTCAGTTGATGTGTTTTCTGCCATCAATGGTCTCAGTACTAACAAGGCATATGGGCCTGATGGGGTCCCTCCTGTTGTTCTCAAGAACTGTGCTTCTGTGCTTACACCCTGCCTAGGCAAACTCTTTCGCCTTTGTCTGTCAACTTGTACCTTTCCTTCTTGCTGGAAGTTTGCTCTCATTCAGCCAGTCCCAAAGAAGGGTGACCACTCCCAACCCTCCAACTATCGTCCAATTGCTTTAACGTCCTGTATTTCAAAAGTTTTCAAGTCAATTCTCAATAGAAAAATTTTAAGGCATCTTTCCTATCACAACCTTCTTTCCGATCGTCAGTACGGGTTCCATCAGGGACGCTCCACTGGCGATCTTCTCACCTACCTTTCAGACTCCTGGTCATCCTCATTTCGGGACTTTGGCGAAAGCTTTGCCATTGCACTTGACATCTCAAAGGTTTTCGATCGAGTCTGGCATAAATCTTTAATTTCCAAACTGCCCTCCTACGGTTTCTATCCTTCTATCTGTGCCTTCATCGCTAGCTTCCTTTCTAGTCGTTCTATAGCCGCTGTTGTAGACGGCCATCGTTCTTCTCCTAGATCTATCAACAGTGGTGTTCCTCAGGGCTCTGTCCTATCACCAACTCTGTTCCTTTTATTCATCAATGATCTTCTAAGCTGTACATCTAACCCTATCCACTCATACGCTGATGACTCCACCCTTCACCTTTCCATTCGGTTCCTGCAACCCCCATATCAACAGTTACTTCAACAAACAAGGGATGAGGCTATGGCACACCTAATGTCTGACTTGGCTCGTATCTCTGACTGGGGTAAAAATAATATGGTTGTTTTTAATGCATCTAAGACTCAGTTCTTACACCTATCAACCCGACAAAATCTTCCACAGGTATACCCACTAATGTTTAATAATATTCAGCTTAATCCTGCATCATCCTTGAACATGCTTGGGGTTTCTTTTACTCGGGACTTATCTTGGAAAGATCATATTACATCTCTTGTAAAATGTGCTTCCAAGAGATTGGGTGTGCTAAGCCGACTCCGCTCTTTCTTTACCCCTGCACAATTGTTGACTCTATACAGGGGTTTTATCCGCCCCTATGTGGAGTACAACTCTCATGTGTGGGGAGGCTCCCCACATACAGCTCTTCTCAATAGGGTGTAGTCAAAGGCTTTTCATCTCATTAACTCTCCTCCTCTTACTGACTCCCTTCAACCTCTGTCTCTTCGCGCACTGTTGCATCTTTTTCTCATTTCTATCACTACTTTAATGGTCACTGCTCCTCTGAACTGTCTGCTTGCATTCCTCCACCTCTACGACGGACGTGTAGCACCCGTCTGGCAGCAAACTCTCATCCCTTTTCTGTCCAACTCTCTAATGCAAGAGTTAACCGTTACTCCCAGTCTTTCATTTATCCAACAGGTCAGCTCTGGAACTGTCTCCCTCTGTCTGTATTTCCTACTGCCTATGATCTCCAGTCTTTCAAACGCAGTGTGTCCAGGCATCTCAAAATGATCGGATCTTGAATTTGGCTCTCTATTGTATTTTGTTTTTCTGTTCGAGGGAACTGTTACTGCGGGCTCATGGCCTTTGGTTCCTTCTTCCTCGCATTAAAAAAAAAAATCATTTATGAATATTACAGTACAAACACTAGTGATCCCAGTACAATTCACTGCGGAACACTACTCAGTACTTCACTCCAGGCAGAAGCCACACCATTAACTATCACCCTCTGTTGTCGGTCACTCAAAAATGCCTTTATCCAACCGAGTATATCTCCTGTAATATTATATCCTTGTTTTTTTCCAATAGTCGCTGATATGTTACTGCATCAGAAGCTTTCATAAAGTCACAGTATGAAATGTCTATGGCCCCACTTTCATCCAGTATTCTTGTCCATTCGTCAGAAACTTTTATTAATTGTATTTCTGTTGGTCTTCCAGATATAAACTCTTCTTGTTTTTCACTAAATTGCTTGTTTCCTTCTATATGCTTAATAATTTTTCCTCGTATCAAGGACTCCAAGATTCTGCAGATGGTACTTGTCAGGCTAACTGCTCTATAATTCCCTGGGTCGCTCCAGTCCCCTTTCCTATATGTAGCCTTAATATTCGCTCCCTTCCAATCTTGAGGGATTTGATGACTCCTCACTGAATGATCAAATATAATTTTTAGTGGGTCCAATATGGTTTCCACTACCTCTTTAACAACTCGGGGATGTACTCCATCAGGCCCAGGTGATTTATTTTTTTAAAATTTATTAATTTCTTTCCTTATATTCTCCCTTGTAATCTCCATAGTTTTCAGTGCTGGAAATTGTTTTCTTGTTACTGTAGGGATATCCCCTACATCTCTTGTGAAGACACTGCTAAAGTATTTGGCTAAAATATCTACCATTTCCTTGTGGTCGCTAGTTTTGTCCTTCTTCTCCTCATTAGTATATAGGTCAATTATGTTTGATTTATGTTTTGTCTTGGACTGGAGATACTTCCAAAATACTTTTGGGTTTTCCTTAACCCCTACACCACGGGGTTGTTTTTTTGCTCTCCTTGCGCGACCAACGAGGATATTCGCGCTCTGAATGACTTTTTAAAAATATTTGCCAAAAATCAGTTATTAGTCCTAGAATATTAAAATTATATATGTATATGGCACATACCTTCAGCTTTCCCCTTGGATGTTTGTTGAGCCTTCATCGTCTACCGTAGGACTTGTGGAGTATTCTGAAGTTAGGTAACGAAGTCTCCACTTTACACTTCCCGATACCCTGTAATATGGTTACCACTGCCTGATATTATAACTACAAACACTATTCTGTGAATTTCAATTAGTTTGGAATCCATATTCCAAAAAAAAAAGCACTGTGAAAGCAATGAAAATTATGAGAGCATACGAGCTTTCCTCCCGTGCTGGTTCCCCGATGGTATTCTGAGGCGGAGCTGTCATATATTATTTATAAACACACTCACACTTTATATTCCTAGTACTTTATTACACTTATTTATATATACAATATTTATCTATAAGTTTCTTTCAGTACTAGTAGTTTATTCTCACTCCAGGCATTCACTTTCTCATCCTGTATACTAGTGTAGACAGTGAATCTGTCAGTTTCACTTTCATTGCTCCCAGTATTTATACATGCTAGAGTGAGACTTTCACTTTCATTACTATTAGTATATATACTAGTATTCTTATATTACTACTTATTTACATTTCTATTTACATTCTCTATTTTATTTACATTATTTACATTTCTATTTTATTTACACTATATTATGCACTGTCACTTGCAGTAACTTATAAAACTATTTTCCACTGTTCACTTATATTTACATTCATTGCTTCCACTTGCTGTTTACACATTACTGACACATTATTTACATATCCACTTGCACTGTTTTAGAGTCACCAGAAAGATCGTAGTCACTGTCCATCATCATCATTCATAAATTAGCCAGTTCACGTTCCACAGCAGTCACTTAACCCTTTACCCCTTACCACACGAGGTTTAGTAGGGGTAGAGGTCACAGGGCCTTTTGCATGGGGCTAAAAAGCGGCGGAATTGGACAGGCGCGAATCCGACGTGGTTTCACCTTGAAAGATGACAGTAAACTGAATGCTGTTGCCTAGGGGCAGTGAAGGGCTGCTAATGTCAGCGTGGTGACAGCTGCTAATATATACGCTATGAAATGATTGGCAGGAAATCTAGACAATACATAATAAATTAAGTAGTCCCAGGTGAATGTAAATATTACTAAGGCTTCTCCCTTCCTTTCTTACATATATTTTTATTACGAGAATAGATTATACGGCATAATTCAAGGGGAAATAAACGGGGAAAATTAGCGAACGAGTGCACATGAGGTGTTGCCAGGTGATAATTAGCCCATTCCAGATGTATGGGAGTATCAATTACCTTTTCTCTTTCTTTTATATAACATTTTGTATAAGAATAGGGCAAAGGGTACATTTCAATGGATAAAATGAGTGGAAAAATCCGTCCAGCATTTGTGTAGCATAGCGCAGCTGGTCAGGTAGGAGGAGAGGGTAATGGAGGGGAGGTAAGGAGGGGGGGAGTCAAGGACAGGAGAAAAATGGCTAAATTGTCAACAGTGGATGAGAGTACAGGTGACATTAGCAGAACTGAGTATAGCTGGACACTGGTAGTATTGATAGATGATACAAGCCTCCACTTGAAAGCCTGGGCGAATTCAAAACAACACAGAATCACAAAAGTGACGCCAAGCAGTATGATCCCTTGCTCCTGAGCATCAAGAAAGTGATGCCTCGCAGTTAAGGGGTTAACTTCCCTTGCAATGTTTCTTATTCATCTCTCTTCTAGTTTCCTTCCTCACCTGATTATTCGTCCTCTTATACTCCAGTAGCACTTCATCACATTCTCTGTCCATATCTCTGTTGTCCTTTCTCATTTTCTTCAACCTTTCCCATAACCTATGCTTTCTTTTTGCCTTTTTCCATAGTTTTCCACTCATGGGTAAGTCACTGTTTGTTTGCTTCCTATGGCTAACTGTACCTTTAAATTCTCTGCATTGTATGCATTCACTGACTGCCTCTTGAAACTTTATAGAAATCTTTTCCACATCTCATCCATGTTGTGTGTATCTAAATATTAAGTCCAATTTATATTCAGCTCTCTGTTCAGTTCTTCATAATTTCCTTTCTCATAAAGATATCTAGCGTTCTTACATTCTCCTTCATACTGTTTTACTATCTATCTATCTATCTATATACCTAGGCTGCTTCCCTCAGGGAAAGGGAGGTAGCCCAGAAAGAACGACACACTTCCATTTTACCCTTCCACTCAAACACATTCATTCGCATCTTAGCCCCAAAAGGGAGAAGGACAGATCCTCACTGCACCACACTGCATGAGGGTCAATTGCGCAGCGCAATTAGTGACATCCGCAGCAGAGCCCGACAGCAGAGCTGGTTTACCCCTGCCACATCATAATAGACCTATCCCCTTATTTGCACATGACCTGATCAGCTGATCAGACAAATGTGGAAGAATATCCCCTCAGGGCTGCGTCATCATTTATTCATTCACAATTTCTCTCCATTCATTTCTATCATGCACAGCCACTATTCCTCGCTCAATGGACGTGTATCTCTTGCATGCAACGCTCTCTTCACATTGTCCATCCATCCTATTCGTGGTATTCCTCTCAGCCTTACACCTTTCACTTCAGATCTATTTATCTTTTTGATGAATCGCTCATTATCCATTCTCTCCACATCCCCAAACCATCGCAACACCCTCCGCTCAACTCGATCAGCCATCTCCCAAATAACTCCAGTTCTCCTTCGCACTTCATCATTTCTCACTCGATCTATATATGCCACTCCACACATACTCCTAAGACACCTTATCTCCATTACATTCAAACTTAACCTCTCTGCTACACCCATATTCCATGTTTCAGCCCCATATAACGCAGTTGGTACCACAACACCATCATACAGCCTTCTCTTTACATCCATTCTAAGCGAACGACATCAAATTACTATTTTCATTCCTCCCAGCACATTTCCTACTTCATTCATTCTAAACTTCACTTCGGCATCTATTCTTCCATCAACAGCAACATGTGACCCAAAATATTTAAAACACTCTACCTCCTGAAGCAACTCACCATTCAAAACTATGTTCATCCTCCTGCCATCTACCAACCTCGTACACTTCATCATTTTACTCTTATTCTCATTTACTTTCAATTTCCTCCTTTCACACACCCTTCCAAACTCCTCTCCCAACTGTCTCAATCTCTCCTCTGAATCAGCCATCAGTGCAGTATCATCCGCAAACAGCAGCTGCTTCAGATTCCACTCTCTACCATCATCATTCACCAGACTCAGACCTCCACCTAGCACTCTTGCATTCACCTCCCTTACAACACCATCCATATTAATATTAAACATCGAAGACGACATCACACATCTCTGCCGCAACCCCACTCTCATGGGAAACCAATCACTCACAGTATTTCCCACTCTTACACATGCTCTACTATTTACTTAAAAACTTTTCACTCCTTTTAATAACCTGCCATCAAGTCCATACAATCTTAAAACAGTCCACAAAACCTTCCTATCAGTTCTATCATACGCTCTCTCTAAATCCATGAACGCCCAAAACACATCCTTACTATTCGCTATATACTTCTCACACTCCTGTCTCACAGCAAACACCTGTTCCACGCATCCCCTCCCTCTCCTAAAGCCACACTGCTCATCACCAATCACTCCCTCTGTACCCTCTCTAACTCTTTTAATTAACACTCTACCGTACACCTTACCTACAACACTCAACAGACTTATACCCCTAAAGCTAGTTCATTTATACTTATCACCCTTACCTTTATACAAGTTGCCTAATCAATTTGCACCATACCTTTCACAAAGCACACATTCAGCAATCTTACTAACCATTGAACAAAAGTCGGTCCACCACCTTTCAGGCATTCCACAGCACACCCATCCATTCCTGCAGCTTTCCCTGTTTTCATCTCCTTTACTGTCTCCTGCTCTTCCTCCTTCGTGATCAAAGAATCATTCAACTCTCCTAACACACTTATTCCCTGCACCCTTCCATCCGCCACTATCTCAGCCTCCCTGTCTTCCTCTGTTCAACAATGTTTCAAAATACTCTGCCCATCTCTTCCTTACTGCATCCATCTCAAGTAACCCCTTAACCGCGGGGATGTCGGAAGTGCACCATGCCCGTCCTGCAGCGATAATATTGCTCCTACTGACTTTTTAAAAATATTTGACAAAAATCAGTTATTAGTTCTAGAATATAATTATATATTCGCATGGCACATACCTTCAGCTTTCTCCTGGGATGTTTGTTGAACCTTCGTCAACTACCATAGGACTTACAGAGACTTCTGAAGTTGGGTAACAAAGTCTCCACTTTACACTTCCCGATACCCCATAATATGGTTACCTCTGTCTGATATTATCACTGCAAACACTATTCTATGAATTTCAAATAGCTTGGAATCCATATTAAAAAAAAAAAAAAAAGGTGAAAACAATGTAAATTACGAACACATACGAACTTTCCACCCGTGCTCGTTCCCCGCTGGTATTCTGAGGTGAAGCTGTCATTTATTATTCATGAACACACTCACTCCCTTCCCAAATACCTTCCCATGCTGCACTAAGGGTTCCTTTCCCTTGGAGCCAGGACTTACTTGGGACACAGAAGCACTCGTACTAGGGGTTTCTGTCACCGTTTCCTCCACTGCCTCATCCCACAAGTCACCAGAAAGATCGTCGTCACTTTCCATCATAATCATTGATAAATTAGCCAGTTCACGGTCCAGGACAGTGACACTTAGCCTTGACACCTTCCCACACTAGGTTTAGTAGGGGTAGAGGTCACAGGGCCTTTTGCAGTGGGCTCAGAAGCAGCAGAAGTGGACGGGCACAAATCAGACATGGTTTCATCTTGAAAGACAACAGTAAACTGGATGATGTGGCGCATATGGGCAGGAAAGGGTTGACAATGTCAATGTGGTGACAGCTGCTAATTATTATGCTATGAAATGATTGGCAGGAAATACATAATAAAATAGGTAGTTCCAGGTGAATGTAAATATCACTTAGGCTTCTTCCTTTCTTATATATTTTTTTATTTCAAGAATAGGTCATACGGCATATTTCAAAGAGAAATAAACAGGGAAAATTAGCGAACAGGTGCATGTGGGGTGTTGCCAGGTGATAATTAGCCTATTCCAGATGTATGGTAGTATCAATTACCTTTTCTCTTTCTTTTATATATTATTTTAAATAAGAATAGAGCATAGGGCACATTTCAATGGATAAAATGAGTGGAAAAATCCGTCCAGGATTTGCATAGTGAGGCACGGCTGGGCAGGTGGGAGGAGAGAGTAATGGAGGGGAGGTAAGGATGGAGTCAAGGACAGGGGAAAAATGGCTAAATTGTCAACAATGGATGAGAATACAGGTCACATTAGCAATACTGACTATAGCTGGACACTGGTAATACTGATAGATGATACAAGCCACCACCTTAAAGCCCGGGTGAATTCTAAAGAACACGAAATCACAAAAGGGGCGCCCCGCTGTATGATCCCTTGCGCCCGAGTGTCAAACAAGTGATGCCCAGCAGTTAAAGGGTTATCATCCTTCTGTCCTCTGCTTTTACTCACCCTTCCTTCCCAGACTCTCCCTTTCGAACCCTTTTCACCTTCCAAAACATTTTCTTATTCTGTTGAAAATTCTCAGTCCACCGCCTACCCCATCTCTCGTCTGCTGCCACTTTAGCATCACGCACAGCCCTTTTCGCCCTATTCCTCTTTTCCTTATACTCGTACGTTTCATATGACACCTCATCCTTCCTCTGCAGCCACACTTCATATGCACCTCTCTTCTCAGCCACAGCCATACTTACTTCCTCACACCACCATTCACTTCCTTTTCTTACACAACCACCCACTCGCCTCACACCACACACCTCTTCTGCATGCCCCACCACAGTACTTTTAAACAACTGCCATCCCTCTTCCACACTGCCATTTTCCTGATCTCTCACTGCATTCCACTCATCCTTCAATTTCTCCTGATACTGTATCATTTTCTCTCTTTTATACAACTCACTCACTTTCAAAACCTCCCTGCCATACCCAACTCTCCTAGTCTCACCCATCTCTTACCTACTCCACCAGGTAGTGGTCAGACATACCTCCACCCTCCCCTCTCAGAACTCTCACATCCAACAATCTTCCTATTACATTCCTGGATACAACCACATAGTCCATCAATGGTCTATCAACAACCCTTCCACCTTCCTGTCTCATCCATGTATAAATATCTTTCTTCTCAAACAGGGTATTTCCAATCACCATCTCTCACTCAGTGCACATCCCTATCATTCGTTCCCTATTTTCATTTCTTCCAGGCACACCATGCATACCAACTACACCTTCAACTGCTACATTTCCCACTCTAGCATTCAGATCTCCTATCATTACCACATTCACATTTGCTCCAAAACTCTGCTGACACTCATCAACATCTTTCCAGAAAGACTCCCACTCTTCTTCATCCCTTTCACTACCAAGCCCATATGCACTCACAAACACCCACAACTCACATTCAAATTTCGCTTTCCCCCACATCAGTCTCGATAACACCTCCTTCCATTTAATCACACACTGCTGTACTTCCGGACTCACTAACAAAGCCACACCATCTCTTGCCTTTACTCTATCAACACCTGACAATCTTCCATTCACGCTTCCAAACTCAGACTCAGCTTTTCCTTTCATCTTCGTTTCACTCAAAGCTAACACATCCAACATTCTTCTCACAAACACTCTCCCAGTCTCTTCCCTTTTAGCCTCATTGTACCATGTCCACGCACATTCATAGACCCAATCTTCAGCGTACGGGGATAATTCAAGTCCCCATCCCTTTCTCTGACCAGTCTCTTTTTAGGAACTAAAAAACAAAGGTGAGGGTCCCTAGTCCCTTCACCCCGCCCCTTTTATTCGCCTTTTACGACCCGCAGAGAATACGGTGGCAGTATTCTTCCTAACATAACCTGGCCACAGTGTAGTAGTGCCACCCCTTAGTGTGGCCAGATTGTGTTCCCCCCGCCACAGGGGGGGGGGCAATCTAAATCAAAATACATCCGTGATTATTCCTTCCCAAAGGACTTGTTATTTTATATTATCCACCAAACACTCTTCATCAGTAAATATAGGATCTAAAATACTTCCTCGTACATTACCTCTAAATCTTGTTATATCCTGAATACGCTGTGTAAAGTAGCAGTCCCTTACTTTTTCCATTAGTTGATGATAAAAGTTTCCCCATTAACTTATACAGCAGAATTCTCCTAATTCATTCCAAGCACATTAAAATATCCTATGAAAGTCCTTTATAGTTGCTGATTTCATGCATAAGCTCCAGAAGATTACTATTGTTCACTGTGTCACTATTTGGGCTTCTATATATTGATACAATAAGCATATCACCATTGTCGCTTATCATTTTAACAGCATTATATTCACAAAAACTTTTCTCAAACACAACAGAGGCATAAAAGATTCCTTGTTGTACTTTGAATAGCAGCCCTCTTCCTTCATCACTCCGTGAAAGATTTTTATCATGCATTTCATATCCTTCAATGTGAAATTCTACTAATAATCTCTCAACTCTAAAATTCTTAGCTTTTACCTCCTGAAAGGCAATCACATGTGGAGAAAAATCCAAATCCATAATCCTAGTTTTTAGTTCATTTCGCTTATCTACAGAAAGTATACCTACATTACTAAACATAACTGTGATATTATTACATCTAGTGACATTATTACTTCCATTTCTTACTGACTGTTGACTCCTTCTTTGCTCTCCCGATCGTAGGATGCCTCGCCCGATACCCTCCTCCTCACCTTCAAGATGTAGCTGTTCCATGGATCTCCTCGAACTACATAAAAATTTCCCGAATTCCTTTCCACCTCATTCTTATCCCTTGCTTCATTTCTTAGATTTGCATCAATCTTTGATCTATCGTCATGTCATGTGTAATGCTCACTTTCCGATACACTGAATTCTTGACAGTTTTCAACTTATATGCCCTTGAAGTATTCTATTTTTTAGGTCTCTCTGAACAGTCACCAGCATGGGCCTAGGCTTTTTCTCTTCTCCCATCATATTGGGTTCAACGTATCACCCAATCCTCCTTATTTCAATGATGTCACCCTCAAAACATGACAAATTCATTTCCTCACATATTTCAATAAATACCATCTTATCATGCTCAATTTTCTCGCTTCTTATTTGTAAGTTCATACCTTCCTTCACCTGCTCTGGTACGTTGAACAATACTAAATTACTCACTCGAGCCTTCTTATTCTGAACCACCTGATTATATCTTTTCCGGCTTCCAGGGGTTGTGCTTGATGAACACTTAATTTCTTTGTTTCCTCCTGTGCCACATCTCTACAGGTGCGAGACAAAACATTCTTAACACCTGCGGGTTCACTCTTAATGCCTTCTTTCACTTCATGGCTCATTTCTTCCTTAACTTCATTAAGTATTTTTACTTTGATGGATTCCACCTGGTTAGCAACTCCTTGGCGAATACTGACACTGATATTAACCATCCGAGGATATTGAAAGAAGCAGCAGAGGTTTTGGCATTACCACTTGTTATACTGTTTAATTATTCTCTGGCTACTGGACAAATACCAGAGGATTGGAAAAACGCCCATATTACAGCTGTACATAAAAAAGGTGATCCCGATAACTATAGACCAGTGAGCTTGTCTAGCATTGTTTGTAAAATCCTGAAAGCCATCATTTGGGAGGATATAACTGAACATATGAAAGCCAATATCCTATTCAGTACCAAGCAGTATGGATTTATATCTGGACGTTCTATTTTTCTACATCTGATAAAATTAATAGATGATGGACAAAGGCATTAGACCAGAATAAGGCTATTGATGTGGTATACTGCGATTTTTGCAAGACTTTTGATTGGGTTCCACATAGGAGATGTATGAGCAAGTTAACTAGCTATGGCACTGAAGGACAATTAAGGACGTGGATTGGAAATTTCTTAACAGGAAGCAGAGGGTAACAGTTAATGGAGAAGAGTCACCTTGGATGGGAGTTTAAAGTGGCATTCCCCAAGGATCAGTACTGGGTCCTCTGCTTTTTGTTCTATATATTATTGATTTCCCAGAATGTGCAACCCACGGCAGTAACATATACCTGTATGCTGATGATAACAAAACATTCAGAATCAGTGACAACATTGAGTATTGCCAAAACTTGCAGAATGACCTAACAAATATACATCAATGGACTGAGAAATGGCTACTAAGCTTGCATCCAGATAAGTGCAAGTCAATGCGAATTGGTAACACAAATGATAAGGATTACACAAACAGGACTGATAATGAACTAAGGAGAACTACAGTTCTTGAGCTGGAGCAACAGGTTCAGTAGAGCCTTCTTCCAGAAATCTACTATGAAATACTATGAGTGAGTAGCTATGTCTTTTATGAACTCATGACTTTAAATTGCAGAACTGTATCATGGCATCATCAGCTTTCAGGTCTTCATACAGAGTGTAAAATGCTCCGTGCAGGAGTCGACTACTGTTCAAGGGATGGATCCAGAATTTTCAATGTTTTTTTTTTTTAATGACCTTGTTCATTAAATAAACACACACAGCTCTCTTCCTCACGTCCTCCATCATGAAGAGACACTAGTAGACCTACTTCATACAGAGTGTAAAATGCTCCGTGCAGGAGTCGACTACTGTTCAAGGCATGAATCCAGAATTTTCAATGTTTCTTTTTTTTAATGACCTTGTTCATTAAATAAACACACACAGCTCTCTTCCTCACGTCCTCCATCATGAAGAGACACTAGTAGACCTACTCGCAGCGGCTAAAACCACCCGTGTCAAGGGCTGACCAAAGTCGCTCATCCAAGCGAGAAGTAATACTACAGCGGCAGAAACCGTTCGTGTGAAAGCAGCCTAAGTCCTTGGTAGTACTGCAGTGTTTCGGTGCGTGTGTTTTGAGTATCGGGTGCACCAGAACCGAAGCCTACCATTTCGGTTTAGGATAACCATATAAAAGTTTTGGTTCATAATGTGGTAAGTTTTGGTTCATAATGTGGTAAAAACAATAACGGACGATGAGAAAAAAAGTATAGTATGAATGTTGATAATTTGCCTGTCATGACTGGAGATGCAGTTACTACCGATGTATAATCGTGATGTCTGTACGAATTTCAGAGCTTCAAATGGCATCCTTTTACACCAATAGGAGTCGACATGTAACAAGAAAACATCAAGGCTGGTTCATACAGGCTCAGTCTGTTCGTAGGGTATGTCGACTGCATTGAACAGAGTTAGCTAATTATGCAAATAAGTATGTTTCGTATCAAAAGCATTTTTAATGCAACTTCCATGATTATGTTCCTTAACCCCCCCATCCCGACTTTATCTGGGCAGTCGTAAGCCCCAGTCCCGACATTTATGGACCTTTTTATTTTTTGGCTCAAACATCCGCTTTAGGTGAGAAACATTGAAAATTCATAGAGAAATCGCTCACCTGAGGTTTAAAATACTCGATCCAGGTAGGAGTACCTCCTTACCTTACAGGGTTATCTATCAGGCTGGCTGCAAAGAAAACGAGTTCTATGGGAGGATAACTATTCCACACCACTCATAGAAGGTATTTATTTATTTATTTGGTACGAATTTATATGTAGTACGAGAGTATATTGGTTTTCAAACGGTAATATAGGCACTATAAGCATTGTTTCACTCACTAACTCATCACCATTCCTGACCTTTTTTTGCCACATTACCTGATCATCATTTCTGACTGTTTCTTCCTCTAATGCTTGTCCTCCACATTGTCATCGATTAGGGAATCACTCTGGCCCTGAATTTCTTACCATGGCATGACATGGCTTTACTGGCCAGGTCCCTGATAACAGGTGAATTGCTGAGAAAAGGTCATGCAGGGGGGGGCAGGAGGTCATGCTGGGTAGGGCATTGTCCCTGCCTGGCATCTTGTAGAGGAAAGTGTCCCGTGTATACGTGCCAAAAATCACTTGCAATGTTGCCGCATTAATTTACATCTCCGGGATATGAGTGCACATCATGTGAGGACGTGAATTCACGTCTCCGGGACGGGACGGGTTAAACGTCATGTGAAGTGTAAGCTTAATAATAAACTAGCATTCATTAAGTCTGTATCCTCGATGTCACCCTTATTATTTTTTTTATCAGTAAAACACATTCACTAAATGCACGATGTGATGATTTTTTTTTTTTTTTTGCCTTTCTGAATGACATCACTGCCATATGAACACAAAATCCTACACGTCGTCAATTGCCATTTCTTATTTTCGTTAATTCTAGGAATGTATGTGGCATGTTGCCTTGGTTGTTGCAAACTACCAAACTCTTCATTTACTCAAATACTGCAGGTACACAGGATGGAGGGATTCACTTTCCAAGACCCGGCTAATCTGCATCTATTGCTTGGTGCGGCATGTGGTAATAGTCGTGAAGAACAGGGAGAGTATGCAGCACGTTTTCCTACGCGAATTCATCCACATCACACAACTTTTCCTGTCACTGATGGGGTGCGCGGTAGCTCAGTGGTAGGGTGTCGTGCTCATAATCATGAGGTTGCGAGTTCTCGCCTCGTCCGGTGGCTGCTGTGCTGGGAGGGGTAGCGCTCTCCTGTGACCCTTGCAGGGCTATATGATCTGATGAGGTCTAGCTCGGGGATTAATCCTGCCACTGACAGAGGGGGCAAAAGAGACCATGCCTTACTCATACATAGAAAGAGAAGTAGATGTTTGGGAGGCAGTTGCAACTTTTCCTATAACTAGTGCTCCTGTAACTGCAAATGAATCAGAGCTTAGTCACTCGCCAGCCTGGAGAGTATAACAAAAAAAATCACTATCAGTATAATTTTTGAAGGGTATTGCGTTTTCAGCAGTTACTTCAACAAACAAGCGACGAGGCTATGGAACACCTAATGTCTGACTTGGCTAATATCTCTGACTGGGGTAAAAGTAATCTAGTTTTTAATGCTTCAAAAACTCAGTTTTTACATCCATCAACCTCTCAAAATCTTCCACAGGAGCACCCACAGATAATATCCATCTCAATCCTCCAGCATCTTTAAACATACTTGGGGTTTCGATCTCTCGGTATATATCTTGAAAAGATCATATTACATCTCTTGTAAAATCTGCTTCCACGAGATTAGATGTGTTAAGCCGTCTCCGTACCTTCCTTACCCCTGCACAGTTGTTGACTTTATACACTGGTTTTATTCGCCCCTGTGTAAAGTACAACTCTCTTGTGTGACGAGGCTCCCTACATACAGCTTTTCTGAACAAGGTGGAGTCAGAGGCTTTAAGTCTCATTAACTTTCCTCCTCGTACTGACTCTCTTCAACCTCTGTCTCTTTGCCACACTGTTGCATTTTTATATCTTTTCTATAGCTACTCCAATGGTCACTGCTCCTCTGAACTATCTACTTGCACCCCCTCCACCACTATGACAAGCGTGTAGCACCCGTCTAGCAACAAACTCTCATCCCTTTTCTGTCTAATTCTCTAATGTAAGAGTTAACCGTTCTTCCCAGTCCTTCATTTATGCAACAGGTCAACTCTGGAACTGTCTCCCTCTGTTTGTATTTCCTACTTCCTATGATCTCTAGTCTTTCATGTGCAGTGTGTGTCCAGATATCCGGAAATGAACGGATAGTGAATATGACTCTCTGTTGTAATGTTTTTTTTTTTTTTTTCTTGGAGAGAACGGTTTGCGGGTTCCATGCCTTTGGTTCCTTCATCCTTGCATAAAAAAATAAATAAATAAAAAAGCCTGTTCATCATCTAAGACGTCTAAAATTCTGTCAGTTGTTCATATGTCGGGTATCTCACAATGGTGATGTTCCTTGTACTGTAATGTAAAATCCACTTTTTTTCAAAGGAATTCGTGAACACTACGGGTACACGCGAAACGTTCTGATGCCACACACGATGGCTATTCCAAGAACATAGAGACATCTATTTCATGTAAAGAAGCTTGGTTTCATAAGGATTCCATTTATATCGCCTGCTTGACACTTACCACTTAGTACTGTTATCATAAGTACATTCAGATCATAACAGATTAATTACCTTAGAATATCACGAGCTGTACGAGTATTAATCATTTAGGATTTCATCGCACCCTCTCTGTGCGATACTCTTTTTTTGGACTGTATAATGTTGAATCCACTTTCAGCACGACAGGCAGCTTTAACTCGCTTAATAAGTTTTTATGGGACGAGGAAAACCCGCATGTGCCGAGGTGTACAGGATATCAACAGAGAACTACTTGCATTGCGTGGGATAGTAAATGGGATAATGGATTATTGGTAGGTTCTTGTGTACTCCTTTAAAAGATTGGTATTTCATTTCTTTAGCACAGTTTGCCAGATATAAAAAATGTACCTCTACCTACACGCAGAAGAATGTGGCTAATGCGCGAAGGAGTATCTCCCATAATAGTGCAATTGTACAGAGCAGATTTATTAAGATGCTAAATAACGTGAACAGTGTATTGAGCGCGTGACTCCCATTCAATATCCAACACCATCTCTGGTTCTGAATCTAGTTGACTTCTTCATAGGGGGTCACTTGAAAACCTGTATGTCTGAGGATCCACTTGAGAGAAACTATTTACTTGGACGGATTCAGGAGGTCTATGACAGAATTAGCAATACACTTGAGGTATTCAAACGTGTTAGTAATTTCATTACACGTTGATGTAATCTATGTGTGAAGGTAAAGGTCAGGCACATGGAACATCTTGTGTAAGCTATGTGTCACTATAATACTTCATGTCATTGCTTTTTTTAAGTTCACTAGTATAACAGTGGGAATACTAATGTTCTGTAAAATGATTCTTTACTTATACTTTTGTAATTTGATGCTGTTTTTCCCTACAACTTATTTATCCAGTTACTTTACCTTTTTAAGGCACATAAGCTTTACAATTAGAACAGAAGTACGAAGGCTTTATATCCTCTTCATGACATATATGGGTTTCATCATTTGTCCATCATCCACTGTTATTCAGAATCATAAATAAACGCCTCTTAAGGATTCATTAACAAGAGTCTAAACAGTGTGAAGACTTTTTACAATTCTGACACCTCGGTAACTCACAGACGATAATTAAGGGGTGTGGGAAGGGAGGAGAGAGTGTGCAAATGATTGGCCAGAATATTTTGTCCAAAATGAACCTCCACGTTATGTATATTAGTCATATATCCAGATCTCATTAATGATATACTTCCAAATTACGATGTTTGTACCCTGAACATTTGTCCTTACAATTCTGAGCCATAATATAGATAGACATATAGACAGATAGACAGATAGGTAGATAGATATCAAGAAGTTTGGACAGTGACATTTAGGGAACCTTCTTGGAGGAGGACGCGAACACAGTTGAAGATGTTGGTGTCTCGCCTGTCTGTAAGGTGGGTGCGTGGGGAAAGGCAGGAGGGCAGGACCATCATGACAGTGATCACAGCCAGCAGTGCCGCCCCCACAGCCACCCACACTAATGGTGACAGAGGTAGCAGGAAGCCCCACGGGTCCACCTCGGGGCGTCCACGGGTACCCAGAATTTTATACTGCGTCATTAAGATGGTAGGACTGCAGTACAAATCCTTAAGTTTGTAGGATGAGATGGGATGTGGTCCACAGCTGAGATCAACCTCCTGAAATTTAGTGATTTAATATAAAGAAAGTGTACGTAGCTGAAAATCAATCAGATATGAAGGTCGTTTAGTAAAATGGCCGGTTGTGAAAATGCAGAACAATAAAAAAGTGATTATTAGTTGGTACACTTTATGTCAAGAGTTTAAGTCAAGACTTAAAAGTAGTGATTATTGTGCATACAGAGCTGTATAAAGCTTGCCATCGTTTTATGTTATGTCAGTTGATATGGAAGTCATAATAGCCTAATTCGACAAGATTTGATAAATTATATAAACAAGACAGAGATAGTTATCTTCACTGAGAACTAAGTGATTGAGAAAATAAAACAAATGTTATTGAGTCATAGACACTGTTCACTGTTTTTCCACAGCATATCCACTAAATGAGCATTTTGTGCTGGGATTTTGAATCAAGAGGTAATTTTATAATGCGTATCGTTGTGGGGTAGATGTGGATGTGGTTGAAAAGATTAGGAGAAATACACTGAGGTGGTTTGGACATGTGGAGAGGATGGAGAATGAAAGACTGACTAAGAGGGTGTATGTAGGTGAGGTGGAGGGAGGGAGAGGGAGGGGTAGACCGAGGATGAGGTGGAGGGATGGAGTTGAGAGGTATATGAGGGAGGGGGGGGTGAGTTGGGGGGAGGGGAGTCAAATGGTGGGTGACAGAGTGACTTGGAGGCGTTTTGTCTGCGGCCACCCTTTGCGGGATTAGGGCGTCGGGCTATAGATAGATAGATAGATAGATCGTTTTCATCTGTCTGTCTACCTGTGTATGTGACTATGTATATGTATCTATTGCTGGAAGAGTCACTTGGACCTTCCCAAAACCATAACTTCTTTTGAGCCAGTTGACAGACATAAGTTGGTAAATTTGCTGTGAGAGATTGTGAACATGTAGCATTTAGGTCCTTTTACGATCGAAATGTGCCTAGGATATCGATTTTTAGTTTTCACCACCAATTGCTTGTTCATCTATTTTACATTCCCAGCAGTAAAAATGGCCTAACTCTCTTATAAATGGCTTATTTTGCCCTAAAACAATATTCGTTTGCCGCTCACAACTGTGAGGGCAATGAAAAGTCGCAAAATTTACGGCACGACTGACGAATTCAGGGGAAACTCTTGTATTAGCCATTCTCTGTTTTCTCTGATAAAGTCTACGCAGAGAGAACGACCAAAACAAGAGAATTTGTGGGTGAACAATTTTATTCCAATCTTTTACTACACGTGCCGGCAGTCCTAGCCCTCCCTTGGTGGCACGCACACGTGTATGACCCCTGCCCCGGGCATTTGTGTGGCATTCTGGGCTATCCTTCCTACTCGTTGTGCAGTGTTAATAGCATTAGTACCCGGCAAGGTCAGTGTTATGGGTAAGGGGAAGTGCAAACCCAAACCACAACGGGGTGCCAGATCCCTTTAGTAGCACAAAACACATTGCTTCTACACCCAGTGCTGCCCCCCCTCCCCCCGACTGTTGCATGCCGTCGCACACATTCCCTGCCAGACACTGACGCCCCCCATACTTCAGTCTCGGCTGTTGGTAGGCCTGCTGCATCCAACGAACCTAGTACTGGAACAATTAACCCACTGAGATTTTTTGCCCTCCACTGATTGTGTCTGTGCCAGATTCAGCTGGGCGCCCATGAAGCACGCCGTTGTCCAGCAATATTTGTACTTAATCGGCCATTGTACACTAACTTTTTATGGTAGAATAATGAATGTGTTACCGTTTTTAAAGCTGAATAGTCACTCTTTATCGTAGTATGATTGAAAAAGGTAAATACCATACCTAAATGGCCAATAGGACGAGTAGAAGTTTGCCAAAAAGGAAAAATTGCACACTTTCCCATCCCTAAGCCTAATTCCTCTGATTTCCGTCCCATTTCCCTGACTTCCTGCATCTGCAGAGTCCTTGAGAGAATTCTTTTAGCATGGCTCCGTGATCTTCAGGACCAGCTCTTTCCCCATCTTTTTGGTTTCCTCCCAGGCCAAAGCACACAGCATTGCCTTGCAGAATTACTCACTTACTTCACAACCTCCTCCTGTACAGCCTTCATTAATCTCAAAGCTGCAATCGACGTCACAAACCGTGATGTCATCCTTAAAGAACTTAGCCACCTGATCTGCTGACTGGAAAGCTACCTGTCCCATCGTCACTCTTGGGTTCTGTTTTGTCGGGCGGTTAGTGATTATGAACACTTCAATATTAGCACACCTCGGGGTGGGGTACTTAGCCCTTTTCTCTTCAATCTTCTCCTGCATAGACTTCTCCATCTTTTAGGTCCTATCCCTGATTCCTCTCTAATCCTAACCTATGTTGATATCTGCATCCACTCCCCTTCTCCTGTCGCCCTTCAACGTCTCCTAGTTAAGTTCGGCCAGACTGCATCTGCTTGTGGGTTGATTATCAACACTGCCAAACCAAACTGTTTACATGATCCCTCACTCATAGGCTTGCTTGCACAACCATAACCCTCCTCAGCTCTCATCTTGAGGTAGTGCAGGATTATACATATCTCGGAATTCCCCTCTCTTCCCTCTTTAACCTCTCCCAGTATGTCTCCATTATCTGCACCCGCCTTCACCGCAGACTTAAGTTCCTTGGCATGCTCACTTGTGACTCGCATGGAGTTAGCGTTCCCATCGCTCGATCATTTTACCTGTTATAATATATTCACTCCCTTCTTGATTATCATGCTATCCCTCTCTCCCTTGTCCCCCCAGCACAGCTCCGACCACTTGAAGTGGTACAAAATCGGGCGATGTGCCTCATTCTTCACTGCCCCAGGTCTGCCAGAGTATTTAACATGCTCCATGAACTCAATCTGTGTCCCATCACTGATCGCATTCATATGCCTGGAGTCTGTTTTGCCACACAGTGTCTGACCACATTTCCGTCTCCTGCTTCATCCTTTTCCTCCCGACTGGTTGACATTCTCTCAGATTCCACTCACCTAGATCGAATCCGGCTTACTGATGTCCCAGGCCTGGCATCCTGGCTAAAACGAATTCGTCCTTTCCAGCTTTCTGGCCGTGATCCCTCCAGCATCCGTGCTGATCTTGTCACTCCCAACCCTACTGACCCTTTCCCCCTACCTGGACACGTACGACTCCTGCTGTGCACTAGACACCTTCTGCCACTGCTTCTGACCGTTTAACAATCCCCTCACAGCTCTCCATCAATGAAACCCTTAACTCCAGAGCCTGCACCTACCCTTCCCCTCCTATTCACATCTACACTGACGATTCTATCCTCATTAACGGCCGGGTGGGAGCTGCTTGCATTGCCTTTACTAACTCTGCTTCTCCCGTCTTCTCCACCTCCCACTCCCTTCCCAACTGGGCCAACAGTACCCAGTATGAACTATTTGCAATATGCTCTGCCCTTGACTTCCTTCTCTCTCATCACCTACCAAGTCTAATCATCAGGGATTCCCAAGCTGCCCTTGCCTTACTTCGCAATCCCCCCCTGACGCCCCTCCCCTCTCTTTGCCTCTCTCTGCTCTCGTCTCCATCAGGCTTATGCTCTTGGTCTCAGGGTTTCTTTTATTTGGATCCCAGCCCGTGCTGGTCACATCTGCCATGACCAGGCAGTTCGCCTGGCCCGAGCTGCCTGTAACCTCCCCCTGGTTGCCATCTGCCTCCCCGTGTCCACGACAATTGTCTGGAGAATCCTTCTCGAGGAGTCTAGGGAGAACCTAGCCCTGTGTACCGATGTTGAACGTCCCACTAGTGTCACCATCCAGCACTATGACACCTACTGTGGTGTAAGACACACCTATGGGAACCACCCCACCCACACCCGCCGCTGTGATGTGGCCGTCGCCCGCATTCACTTGGGGTATCTCTCCCCAGGGGAAATCACAGTATGACCGACCACCAAAAGGCTATGTAAGCACTGTCACAATGCCATGGAGGAAGAATTATCCCATCATATCGTTAATTGAACAGTTATGGCCCCCTTCAGACCCCCTGGACTCTTGTTTTCTGCTTTGTGTACACCTACTTCATCACACATCTTGATGTACTCAAGGACATTCTCACCCTTCACCCCGACTTCCTTTCATTGTAATGCCCTGGCACTAGGACAGTGATTGGATATTCTGGCGCGCATGCGTGCTTGCGTGCGTGCGTGCGTGTGTGTGTGTGTGTGTGTGTGTGTGTGTGTGTGTGTGTGTGTGTGTGTGTGTGTGTGTGTGTGTGTGTGTGTGTGTGTGTGTGTGTGTGTGTGTGCGTGCGTGTTATCCGCGCACACACGCACACATCAGGTGCATGTGCAAGTATTATCCTAGTGCTGGGATTTTGAATCAAGAGGTACTGGTAATATTAAAACGCATATCGTGTTTTTTTCTATCTACCTACCTGTGTATAGGACTATATATATATATATATATATATATATATATATATATATATATATATATATATATATATATATATATATATATATATCTGCGTTGGAGACTTAAATGCAGTAATGGGCTGTTCAAATGAGGGATTTGAGGCATGTATGGGTAAGATGGGAGTTGGTAGTAGGATGAGTGAAAACGGAGTGAGGTTTGGAAGCTTCTGTCTAGCAAATGACTTAGTCATCGGGGGCACACTCTTTCAGCATTGCAATATACACAAGACAACTTGGGTGTCGCCGTGTGGAAAATATAAAAATCAGATTGATCACATCGCTATCAGTAGGAGGCATAGAAGTTCTCTGCTAGATGTTCATGTTAAACGGGGAGCAGATATTGGTAGTGACCATCAACTCAGCATTGCAAAAATAAGGTTTAAACTTAAAAATCAGAAGAAGGAAAAATCTGGTGTTGGTAGATACGATATTGTTAAGCTTAGAAGGGAAGGAGAAGAAAAGGAAGAATTCAGATTAGAATGCAGAAATAGGTTTTTGGTGTTTGAAACGTTGGAAGAGGGGGAGAGAAGTGTAGATGAGATGTGGGAGGATGTGAACAAAGTTTTGCATGAGACTGCTGAATGTACGATTGGAAGGAGACATAGATTCAGGAGAAAGAAATGGATATCGGAGGAAACGTGGGATATGATAAAAAAGAGAGGTCAGGCTAAATTGAGGAGTGAGATGCAATGCGTTGATGAACGAGAGATTGAATTAGCAAGAGCTGCGTACTGGAGTTTGAATTCAGAAGTAAGAAGGTTAGCTAGGAGAGATAAAAGAAGATGTGTGGATGAAAAGGTTGCAGAGACTGAAATCTTAATAAACAAAAATGATGGACAGAGTCAAAGAATAGCATATGAATCGATTAGAGAACTGAGTGGTAATGCAGGTAAACGCAAGGAAATACCAGTTAGAGACAGGGAAGGAAATTTATTGACCAAAGATGGAGATATTAAAAACAGATGGAAAGAGCATTTTGAGACAGTTCTTAATAGACCAATACCACCAGAAGAGGATATACCGTCTGCTCAGGAAGATTTAAATATAGAAACAGGAGAGTTGAGGCTTGCAGAAGTGGAGAAAGCAGTAAAACAGTTAAAGAATAATAAGGCACCAGGGGAGGATGGTTTATTTCCGGAAATGTTTAAAGTGGAGGGGGATAGATTAATAATGATCTTGACCAAGCTATTCAATAAGATATGGGTGACGGGGTTACTACCGTCAGTTTGGAAGAATGGTGTAATTGTTAAAGTTCCGAAGAAGGGAGACCTGAGTGAATGTGGTAATTGGAGGGGAATCTCTTTGTCACCGATAGCTTTGAAAGTTTTCAGTAGAGTGTTGTTAAATAGGTTGGAGCCGGTGGTTGAGGGTATTCTGAGGGATGAACAGGCTGGTTTTAGAAAGGGACGTGGTTGCAATGATCAGATCTTTATAGTTAGGCATTTGATGCAGCAAGTTAATGAAATGAGAGTACCGTTAAGTCTTTGTTTTGTTGATTTTGAAAAGGCTTTTGATAGTGTTTCGAGAGAGACTATGGGGAAGATCATGAGACATTATGGAATACCAGAGGAGTTTGTGAGGGTCATTATGAACATGCATGAGGACACATTTTGTAAAGTGATGGTTGATGGTTGTCTGAGTGATTCGTTTGAAGTCAAGTCCGGAGTAATTCAAGGTGGTGTTCTATCGCCTTTACTATTTATATTGGTCATTGATTACATTATGAAACGCGTTGGAACAGAAACCGGTGCAGGTATACTTTGGGGAGAGAACAGGAAACTTTTGGATTTAGATTATGCAGATGATATAGTTTTGATTTGTGATGGGCCAGAAGAGATGCAGAGAGTGTTGGACTGTTTGGTGAGTGAAGGTCGCAAGGTGGGTTTGGTTATTAATTGTGGAAAAACTGAAATAATCAATATGAATATGGAAAATGCGCAGGAATGTGTAATTGGAGGTATGGTTGTAAAGCAAGTTGATAGGTTTAAATATTTAGGTACTTATTTAGCCAAGGATGGTTCTTTGAACTTTGAATTCGAGGAAAGGTTAAAGAATGCTAATCAGGCAATGGGAATGCTTAAAAATATTTGGAATAATAACAATTTCTCTGTGCATACAAAAATCAAACTTTATAAGGTAATGGTTAGGAGTATCTTAATTTATGGACACGAGTCTTGGTACAGCACAGTAACTATGGAAAATAAATTCTTCGTGTTTGAAAATAAAGCACTTAGAAGAATATTAGGAGTTAAGTGGTGGGAAAGGATACCAAATAGTAGAATTAGAGAAATAACGTGAGTGCAGCCGATCGATGAATATGTTAGATTCTCACGATGGAAGTGGCTAGGACATGTGTATAGGAGACAGGGAATAGTACGAGGTACACCAGGGTGGGTGGCACTTGGTAGGAGAGGTAGAGGAAGGCCAAAAGAGACGTGGGTGAGGACAATGAGACGGGAAGCTGGAGATGAGTGTTGGGGAGATCTTGAGGAGTTAGCACAGGATAGGATGTGGTGGTGTGAGTTCATCGAGGCCCTATGCATCCCCGAGGGTGCCACAGGAAATTATTGATTGATATATATATATATATATATATATATATATATATATATATATATATATATATATATATATACATAGAGAGAGAGAGAGAGAGAGAGAGAGAGAGAGAGATTCAGATATTAATTGTCTACATTTCATGGCTCATCAAGTGTGTCTCTGGAGTCAGCCATATTGGTTTGCCTTGTGTTGTGCTTGTTATCGAGGGATTCTACAGATGCCCAGGCCGAAAAAAACAGCGAGACACCTTCCAAAGGCACGCCTAGCTAGTGCTGAAGCTCGTAAGAGAAAACGAGATGGATAAAATGCTGCATTAGGACCTACGACGAGTTTTTATGAACCTCAAGCTGGGCCTAAGTCCTCACCGCCTGCATTACCTGGGCCTAGCTCTTGACCTCTATACGGTTCCTGACGACACCCAGTCAACTCTAGGAACCATCATGAGCACCGTAAAGTTAAGGGAAAATGCTTCTGAAAGTTATTTTGCCTTGAGAGATTTAAGTGATGGCAGTGATGAAAGTGGCTTGATAGTTATGGTAATGGTGATGAAAGAAATATTACTGTGATGTAATCTCGCCTGTATTCTCTTTTTGAGAGTGTTGCTGGGGTGTGCAGTGACTGTGTTGGCGTGTTGGAGCTTTCTTTACACACGCATTCTGCAGCAACCGTTTTCACCGTAAAGGGCTATACACAAAAATATTATTTACATAATTATTTTTCAAGATACAATGATCATATTTTTACAGACTTATCAGCATGCACTTAATTACTTCCATACCAAATATCAAGTCATTAGAAGAAAAAGTGTTTGCGATGTAGAACAAACATTGGTTCCAAACTTTGAGGTCAAGTTCCCAAACAGTTACCTGTTCGACACTAAAATGCCTATTACTTCCTTGTTTATTAATGGATTTTGGTCCTTTTTGTGGCATTTTCTTCTGGAATTCATGCTACATCAAAATATATAGAGATATTTAAATTTTTCAGCAAAATTTGTATGAAAACTCTTGTTTTAAAATTTTAATGTAATTTAAAAAGCATTTAAAAAGCAGTGTCATTCTCATCAAAAAAAAACAAAAAACATTTTTTTCTGTATAATTGTGTGCGCCTTGCTTTGCTGATTATATTGACACCAAGTTCATTAAAATCCGAGCAAAACTAAGAAAGTTATAGAGGTTTGTACTTCAAGAGCAAATTTCAGGTCATAGAATGTTTCCTTGGAAAGTTTTTCTGTAGGTTACCCTTTGGCAGCGAAGGAGGTGCACGTATGGTGTGGGTGGAAAGGTAAAGGAACGGGATGTCAGAGAAGGTAGATGTAGGTTGTGGTAAGTCACTCTAAACCTTCTGATTTCAGTTTTGTGCCAACTCGCGTGTGTCTCTATCCCTCGTGGTCCGAATCGTGGGCCAGCGATCAAGTCATCTACAAAACGTTGGGACTGAAGATGCAAAGTCTCAGGGCAATATGTTCCACTGTTGTCTATACTGTGAGCGTCTGGGGTGCTCTTTCCCGTGTGGCATGGGATGGAGAGTCATGAGAGAGTAAAAGGCATGGAGATATGGAGTTTAGGAGGTTGAATGATTTGGAGGAGGGTCAGGCAGAGGAGGGACTTTGCGATACAAAGTGGGATCATAACTGCTCGAATTTCTCTACTCAGGGCATGGTGTGTGAGCTACTATTTGATAGGTAATGTTGTATTATGTCGTGACACGCTTAAGACTGTATGTGATATCTACAATATAAAATTAGTTTTGCCACATGATGTGGAGAAAACATTTGACAGCTTACTACTGGAGACTCTAAACATTTGGTGTATACCGAGAGCGATGAGATAAGCACAGAGTTATGGACCGAGCCATAATTGAAATAAAAGTCCAAGAATTATTAAAACACACAGCTACACAAGATACTTCAACAAAATTGCAAACACCACATTTAAACCAGGCAGATCCGACTGATCCAGTTTATGGCATCGCTGAAGATTTGAACACATGAATAAACACTACCAGTTAACGTGGAGCTGGTGTTTTGGACGTTTTATAGAGTCTGCATTTGAGTGGCATCAAAATGTCACTGGTAATTATTAATGCTGTCTCGTTCTTTATTATATTTAAAACAAGACTGTGCATTGATGGGATAAATAATGATATTTCAGGTCCAGTTTCAAGCAATGGAACATATTAGCCTTGCTCCATCTGTTCTTGCATACTGGTCAGTTACAACTTGCCTACAAATCATCTGTGGGAAACTTAATTTGCATGAACTGTATTTGTATACTCCATACCTTCGCCTCCAGCCTCTTTCCACTAAGGTAACAACATACTTACAACTGCAGCTTCATTTCAGAGAACCGTGTTTGTTCATATGGACGAAATTATTCACACGTTGATTATTTGGTGTATGTGATAAAAAATGTGGAAATGTTTCGTTTTTGGCAGTTCAAGTCGAGTTAAAATTACTACATCTTCAAGAAATAATATACAGTATACTCAATGTTTGGGTGTAAACTCTGCAACATCTGCAACACACTGCCACCACCAGCAGGATAGGCCTGGCGGCACAGGGTCTTCTCGATCGTCATCAAGCGAATGTGCCGGCAGTGACTAGAGCAATTTGCGGTCATGATTATCAGCGGAGAACTGAAAGTCCTGCCTTATTCTTCACCAACATCCGTGGTCTTAGTACCAATTTAAATTCAGTTCATTTTTTCCCTACACTTCATATCCCCTCTGGCCCTATTTCTCACAGAACCACAAATCTCACCCTCTACTGAAATATCCCCTTTGTGTTTTCACGGTTACCATCTTCTCACAAACTTCCGTGACGAGGGCGGCAGCTGATGTTATATATAATCTCAATATGCAGTTGGCACAGTTTTTAACTTCACTTCATCCAGTTTTGATTATTCATTATATTAACTAAACTGTCAAAATATTACCAAATATATCTGTGTAGTCTGTCGCTTCCCCTATGCTTCTTCGGAACCCAATGTATTTTATTGCATATCCACACAGTTGAGTAACCATAACCTTTCACTTATCACCGAAATTACCATTTTGGGTGATTTTAACATACTTAACCCACCCCATCCCGACGTTTTCTGGGCAGTGGTATGCCCCAGTCCCGACATTTTTGGACCTTTTTTTTTGGCTCAAACATCCGCTTTTGGTGATAAACCTCGAAAATTCATAGAGAAATCGCTCACCCAAGGTTTAAAATACTCAATCTAGGTACGAGTACCTCCTTATCTGACTGGATTTTCTAACAGGCTGGCACTAAAGAAAATGAGTTCTATGGGAGGGTAACTATTTTATCCACTCATAAACAGTATTTATTTATTTACTTGGTACGAATTTACATGTAGTACAAGAGTATATTGGTTTTCAAACAGTAATATAGGCATTTATAAGCATTGTTTCACTCACTAACTCATCACCATTCATGACCTTTTTTTCCCACATTACCTGATCATCATTTCTGACTGTTTCTTCCTCTAATGCTATGTAAACTTTGTCCTCCACATTGTCATCGATTGGGGAAGCACTCTGGCCCTGAATGTCTTTATTGGCCAGGTCATTGGTAACAGGTGAATTGCCGAGACAATGGCATGCAGGAGGGGGGGGAGAGGTTATGTGGTATAAGGCATTGTCCCTGGTTGGCATCTTGTAGAGGAATAGAGGAAGGTGTCCCGTGTATACGTGCCAAAATTCACTCGCGAAATCACTCGCTAAAGTTGAAAATTGTGCAAATTAGGGACCTTGCAATGTTGCCGCGTTAATTCACGTCTCCGGGATATGAGTGCACATCATGTGAGGACGTGAATTCACGTCTCCGGGACGCGGTGGGTTAATGTTGAATGGTAATTGCATTCTGCCAGGACTGATGATGCTGGTCTTGAGTTTGGACTGTTGGCAGAATCGTTTAATCTCACACAGCTGGTAAAGCAACCAATCAGAATACCAGATAATCCTGACCATAATGCACATCTTATGGAAAGAAGCCAATATCCACCCAGTTCCGAAGAAAGGAAGTTCGTCTGACCCCTCTAATTACAGACCAATAGCTGTCACATCTTCTCTTGGTAAGGTATTTGAAACTTTAATTAATAAGCACATTGTTAAACATCTTGAATCCAACAACTTAATTAGTGATAGACAATATGGTTTTCGCCATGAAAGATCCACCATTGACATACTCAATCTCTTAACTCATACCATTCATCAATCAATTGATCTTTTTGGAGAAATTCATGCAGTAGCTCTTGATATCTCTAAAGCTTTCGACAAAGTATGGCACCGTTCCCTGCTGTCCAAACTCCCTTGTTATGGACTAATGTCTTTTGTTCCTTTGATTTCTTCATATCTTAGTGACAGGAAAATAAGAGTAAAAGTAGATGATGTATATTCCAATTTCCACTCAATTAATGCCAGCGTGCCGCAGGGATCAGTTCTGGCGCCAACCTTATTTCTGGTTCATATTAATGATCTCTTATCTGTCTCCTACAATCCCATTCATTCATATGCAGATGACTCAGCACTACATAGTTCATTCACACTCATCCATTTACAAAGTCTAATATCTCCACCTCTCATCTCAGTACAGCCAACGCCATAAATCAAGATCTATCTACAATCAGTGAATGGGGACAAAAAAACCTTGTCTCTTTTAATGCTAGTAAAACTAATTATATACAGTTTACTAATAGACAGATATTGCCAGATTCATACATTTCCTTCAATGCTACTAATATTCCCATCTCCAAAAGTATTAAAATTCTTGGCGTCTCACTTAACAGTGCCCTCAGCTGGACCTCTCATGTCAGATCACTTGCTAAAACCACGTCAAAGAAACTTGGATTATTGTACAGAGTCCGTAACTTCTTCGCTGATGAGCAGTTAGCTATAATTTATAAGAGTCATGTGCGCTCTCAGCTTGAATATTGCTCACCCTTGTGGAATGGTTGTGGAGAGGTTGCATTAAGACAACTAGACAAAATTCAGAACAAAGCTGTTAGAATGATTAACAACCCTGCCATTACATATAAACTACCTCGCATGCAAGTAAGAAGGAATGTTGCCCCCCTTGCATTATTTTACAGATATTTTTATACCAAATGCTCAGACGAAGTTGCATCCATGGTGCCACCTCTCCATGCCTTCCCTCGTGCTACACGGGCATCTAGTAGCGCTCGTGACTAGAATGTCACTCAGCCATATTGCAGAACTTCTGCCTATCAGAATTCTTTATATCCCCGAACTGCATCTCTCTGGAACTCGCTTCCCCAGAGTTGTTTCCCTCTAAATTTCAACCCACAACTGTTCAAGTCTGTTACAGATATTTGGTGAAGAGAGGACACCAGTTATCCG
This sequence comes from Coenobita brevimanus, assembly GCF_032717465.1. NCBI lineage: Eukaryota > Metazoa > Arthropoda > Malacostraca > Decapoda > Coenobitidae > Coenobita > Coenobita brevimanus. Next base: position 39,566,406 of record NC_136999.1, on the reverse strand, counting down.
GTGTATGGATTATTTTTTTTATACTCATTTGTTTTTTCTTCCTCCGTTCTGTTATTTATATAAAAAAAAATCTATTCCTGACAAATAATCCAGATCAGTATAGCATAGAGGTAATGTCTCCACTTGGATCCTCTGACCACAATCTCATCAAAGCCACATTAGTTAGCCCCCCCCCCCCAAACCTCCCCGTTCTGAACCTGTCAGGGTGACCCGATGGCACTTTGATAGGGCAAACTGGGATGGATTAAGAATTTATCTTGCTGACATTCCATGGCAGTCTTTCTTCTCTAATGATGCCAATTCCACTTAGTCTCACATTGGCGACATAATACTAGTTGGTATGGATTTATTCATACCAAGTCAACAGTTCACTAAAAGATCGAACTCTCCAAAATGGTTTGATAGTAAGTGTGCCAGAGCAACAGCCCAAAAGTTATTAGCATATAACTCATTCTTAAAAAAAAAAAAAAAAAAAAAACTTGAATCACTCTCTCAATTTTAAATTGCTATAAACAATGCAAAAGCTGTAATAAATCTCGCTGAATCAAACTTTCTTAAAAATCAAGCATCAAAACTTCTTAACAACCTAAATGACAATAGAATATTCTGGTCAGTTCTCAATTCTTTCAATAATAACTTTACCAAGTCATCATCCATTCCCCCACTAAAATCTTCAGATGGCAACATTACAAATGATCCTCGTGGGAAAGCAGATATCTTTGCCACTACATTTGCCAGAAATTCTTCCATATAGGAAGCTAGCCAGAACATCCCAGTACTAGATCTTCACTCTTCCGAAATTTTTCCACTTGAAATACAGACTAGATACGTAAAATCCATCCTAGACAATTTACCTACCAACAAAGCTCCAGGCCCAGATGGAATTATGCCAATTGTTTTGAAAAAGTGTTCCCCAAAACTTGCCTTTGTTTTTGCTGAATTATTCAGACTATGCATACGTACTTCTTCATTCCCTAATTCATGGAAGGAAGCCAATATCCACCCAATTCCAAAGAAAGGAAGTTCATGTGAGCCCTCTGATTACAAACCAATAGCTATCACTTCTTCTCTTGGAAAGATATTTGAAACCTTCATTTATAAGCACATAGTTAAACATCTTGAATCCAACAACTTAATTAGTGATAGACAATATGGTTTTCGCCACGAAATATCCACCATTGACATACTCAGTCTCCTGACTCATACCATCCATCAATCAATCGACCTACATGGAGAAACTCATGCAGTAGCCCTGAATATTTCTAAAGCTTTCGACAGAGTATGGCACCGTTCCATGTTGTCCAAACTCCCTTGCTATGGACGAAAGTCTTTTATTCCTTTGATTTCCTCATATCTCAGCGACAGAGAAATAACAGTAATAGTAGATGATGTATAGTCCAATTTCCACTCACTTATCGCCGGCATGCCGCAGGGATCAGATCTGGCGCCAACCCTGTGGCTGGTTCATATTAATGATCTTTTATCTGTCACCCACAATCCCATCCATTCATATGCAGATGACTTGACACATCATAATTCATTCACACTCAGACACGCATTTACAAAGTCTGATATCTCCAACTCTCAACTCAGTACAGCCATCTCCATAAATCAAGACTTAGCTACGATCAGTGAATGGGGACAAAACAACCTTGTCTCATTTAATGCTAGTAAAACGAAATGTATACAATTTACTAACAGACAGGTTTTGCCAGGTTCGTATACCTTCAATGCTACAAATATTCCCATCTCCAAAAGTATTGAAATTCTCGGTGTCTCACTTAACAGTGCCCCCAGCTGGACCTCTCATGTCAGATCACTTGCTATAACCGCCTCAGAGAAACTTGAATTATTGTACAGAGTCCGTAACTTCTTCAATAATGAGCAGTTAGCTGTAATTTATAAGAGTCATATGCGCTCTCAGCTTGAATACTGCTCACCCTTTTGGAATGGACGTGAAGAGGTTGCACCAAAACAAGAAGACAAAATTCAGAACAAAGCTGTTGGAATTATTAATAACCCTGCTATTACTAATAAGCTACCTCCCCTGCAAGTAAGAAGGTATGTTGTCTCCCTTGCATTATTTTACAGATATTTTTATACCAAATGCTCAGACGAAGTTGTGTCCATTGTGCCACCTCTCCATGCTTTCCCCCGTGTTACACGGGCATCAGGCAGCGCTCATGACTGGAATGTCACTCAGCCATATTGCAGAACTTCTGCCTATCAGAATTCTTTCATTCCCAAACTGCATCTCTCTGGAACTCGCTTCCCCAGAGTTCCTTCCCTCCAAACTTCAACCGACAGCTGTTCAAGTCTACCTGTTACAGATATTTTATGAACAGAGGACACCAGTAACCTGGTGTATGGATTTTTTGTTTTTTCCTTAATGTGATTCGTGAAAGATGCGGAGTGAGGAAGTCGATGCACATCAGAATCGAAGAGAGTGTACTGATATGGTATGGTCATGTGGAAAGAATAGATAACAACAGAGTGGTGAAAAAGGTATATCTGAGCGAATTTGAAGGAGGGAGGAGGCGAGGTAGGCCAAGGAGAAGGTGGAGAGATGTGGTGAATGAATGTGTGAGGATGAGAGGTTTGACAGTCGGTGAGGCCGGGGAACTGGCAGGAGATCGAGCTGGCTAGATGAATGTTGTGAGGAGAAGTGCATGATCAGGAATTTTGGCACCCCTTTTTAACATGGCAGCACGTGGATTGACTCTCTCGGATACGATTATGTAAAGCTACAGAACGTTGTGATTTTTTTTTTTTTTTTTTTTTTTTGCGTAACCAATAGAGCCAGGATTCCGGGAGTTTCAATGATGAGTGAATGGAAGCGTGGTCCATTGGATTGGGCAAATTTGGGCTGTCTGGGCATTGCTACTCCTCACCCTGCCCTAGGGTGGGAAAGGAGGTCCGGATGATGATCATGATGATGTTTTTCCTTCCTCTGTTTTGTTATTATTTAATGAAAAAAAAAGATAATCGTGAATTTGAAGATAAGTGAGCACAAGGTTTTGCAGCTTCAATGCAAGTAGATGTCACAAAATCATCACTTCATGAGCAGGTCATTCACTAAGCAGGCATACTAAATTTTATGTAAATCTGATCACCCATACGTTTTAGCAACCATTCCCCCCCCCCTCTCTCTCTCTCTCTCTCTCTCACACACACACACAGACACACACACACACACACACACACACACACACACACACACACACACACACACACACACACACACACACACACACACACACACAAATTGATCGCCTTCGGTACGTTTTGTTAAGGCATGCAGATGGGATTATTCTGGTTATGCTTTGGATAAACAAACACAAGCAGGAAGAAACTACTGCTGCTTGTTTTCTGAAAGTGTAATTTTATGCACATCACACAGGGCACACGGTGTTAAAAATACACAGACAAATGGAAAGAGAACTGCCGAGGCTAGTTCCACAAAGAACTGTTCATATGTTCGAGGCTAATAGCATGACAGTATATCAGGAGGAAGTATATGGCAGGTCGTGTGAAAAGGCGGTCATGCCATATTGACCATGAAATATTACACACGTTGCCATTAATATTCGTGGATATACGTCTGTAAGTTTAATAATGTATTGTAAATGTGTAAATCTGGGGTGGGAAAGGACGTCCTGATGATGATAATGATGATGGTGATTATAATTTTTGTTGTAATAATAACAGTAATCATAACAACAATAATAATAATAATAATAATAATAATAATAATAAGTACTATTAGTGTTATTATTATTATTATTATTATTATTTTTATTATTGATTAAATATTTGTATGGCAATGCATCCGAGAATTATCCATCATTATTTAGTTTAGGCTTCGTTGTTGCCAGTGTGTTAGTGCTTACGACTCCTAGGTTGTCCCTTGGGATACGATGCAGGCTTCACAGACCTATCTGGAATCCTGTTTCACTTTAAAATCAAATTTCCTCTTAACCACCCTCACAATGTCTGTTTGGGTCGGTATGAGTGACTGGTCTGAGACAAAGAAGTGTTTCGTCATCAGCCATTCCTTGCTTCCTGTTAATACAAAAATACATTATCCATTGACACAACGTGTACACTATGCCCTAAAAATTAGACAAATTTGATCCCTGCTTTGAACAGCACACCCCTCTTACGACTGACCTCTCTCCCAGCCACCCAACCCCTACTTCAGGCTCGTCCTGCCCTCTACCCAGCTACACCCCACCCTCATACCGCAGTGTGACCTGCCTCACAGATAGGATCACCCCGCATACACGCAAGATAGAAGCGGATGGAACATTTTTGTCCAAACTATACATGCCTGCTGACTTTGCACCCTTCCCTGATCCTACTAACAGCATTTATACACCAGTGAAAAGACCGATTGGTTACCGACGACACAACTGCCAGGGCATTTGCAGTCGGACACCAAGGACACCTTTTAAACCAGAAAGATATGGTAACTCAGCTTAAAAAAAAAAAAAAGTGCTGTTATTTTATGATAGAATCCGGATGTGATCACATCATTCTGTCTTTATGTCTGTCCATGAATCATCCAATTCTCTTCTGTGCTTGTTTCATCAGAAGCATAGGGTTCTGTGGGTAAAGCATTCATTTCCAATTTTTAGGGTGCGGGTGAATAGCCTCACTCCCCCCTTGATGGCATTATATGAGCAACAAACCCCAATGACCCCACAGATGGAAACCATTATGGACTCCATCTAGTGAAGGAGCCTTAATAGACTAGACCACCTGGCGTCCCCTTGCTTATACGGTTACCATCAAACATGCTGAGAGGGTTCCTGGATTGTCATTCAGTGGAGAGTCACGTAAAAGCTCCAATAAAAGTGGAAATATTAAGGAGCGCATGTGCACTGCCTATCGTGGACAAAATAAGAACTGCCGACTTTCACTGCAGATGTGGAGCAGGGAAGTTTCTGATGAACGTGTCGAAGAAAGTACAATAAGTTGGTATGGTATGGTCACACGGAGAGCATAAATGTAAACACGGTAATCAATATTAGTGAGTATCAGAGCAGGAGGAGGAGTGGAAGGCTTAGTGGATAGATAATGTAAGAGAATGTGTGTGAGCAAGGTGTGGGAGCAGTGGCAACGAAAGAAATTACTGAGGACACAAACGAAATGTGAATTGTGTTCAGTATGAAGATGCATATGATGACTCTCACAGGCAATCTGAGGTGCAGTTGTTTGTGAGGTAAGGCTAAGAATTTCGGAACCTTGATTTATAACTGGACATGTGGCTCATCTTCTACGGGGCACTTCTTAACAGCTATCCTACTCTTGTGCTATCCTGTTCTTGTGTCTGTGTCTGTCTGATGAACTTTTCATCTAGACTGTATGAATTCCCGGTTCCTGATTTAGCTGATTTAACTCCTCGTCAGTAGGGCAGAGTCAAAGGTGTGTCAGATGGAAATATAATATTGGTCAAGTGTTGTCAGATGGGGGAAATCAAGTTCAAAATTCTACACAATAATCAGAAGTAACAGAGGTACGTGACTTGCATGGCCAATGTCTCTCCAACACAACTTCTTATCCCAACTGTACTTCCTCCATCACCGACTATCTGACATAACTTCTCACTTTGCACAAGAAGCGTGATGAAGAAAATTAAAGATGAATCTGTGTTTTCACCAATGCCAATGCACAAGTGATATCACAGCAAAGTACTAATGGTGCTACGGCCACGTATTAGTTGCCATGTGTAGTAATGACACTAAACACCACGTTAGACTGGCACGGAATAAATCATGCATCAGTCATCTCTGAATCATTAAGAAGTTTGACAGCGGTAAAATCCTAGTGCATATAACTGTCCTTCCATCTCCGCAACCCATAAAAAAAGCCTGCGGTGACTGGCAATCCATTATTATTGCTTAGTACCAGTATGTCCCTAATGAAGTCCCCAATTCCTTTTGTTGATCTCCAGTGCTGCTACTTTAATCTCCATTAATTCTGCCTTACAAGTGATCGATGTTGCTGTTGTACAAAGAAGGTTGACGTACCTAAGTATAAATCAGTGACTACAAAACTGGGATATGACAGATTAATGTGATACACGCAAAGCCTGTCAAATCCTGTAGGGATTGTGCTATGGTCTCTTTATAAAACATTTCAGATAGTGTAGGCTACATAAGGGAATAATCAGTCGAACAGGAAAAATGCAGTGTCCATAAGTTGATATAAAAATGCTAGAAGAAAATAAAGCGTGGACAAAGAATCGTGGAGCAAATATCGTGACTTGTGAGTAACGTATTGGAAACAATGACTACAAAGGTGAGTCACCAGAATAACTACTAAATAATGAACGGAGTGTTCTGATGACCATAAGGTATGTATTATATGTGATGACCTGGAAAAATTACGTAACAAGGTGTTCATATAGGAATTACCCAATGCTTTACTAACCTAATGTGTGGAAGAAAAAACACCAAAGGCTGCGGAGATCTGTGATGGTTGTGGAAGTCTATTATTTAGCGTGGAATAGTAAAAATCACTCCAATTTTCCACACACCCTGGGAGCTGGAGGGGCAGGGTATTTATACAGTAATTACATAACGCTTTGTCGATTCAGTGTGCGGAAGAAAAAACAAACAAATAGTGGAGTAATGTGATGGTTGTGGAGGTCTGTACCTGGTGTGGAATAGCAACAGACGCTGCAATATTTCACATAGCTGGGAAGATGGAGTTGTCTAAGGCTAGGCAACCACAAACAAGAACAGTTACATATGGGTGATCGACCTATATCCCTGTCGGCATTACTCATACAGCGCCCATCTCTTGAGGATTTTATCTAATGCACAAAACTAATTATTTTCCATTCCTGCATGCATTGTAGACCACAGGATCATCATTTTTTTCTTTTATGCATATATAATGGTGGATAACTCTGTGTCTAAACACTTACCTCCCTGAATAATTGGCCAGCCATACCAGACCATGAGCCATCCTTCTGCTTGGTGCCAAACTCATCGTCATCTGGTCTCACATACCAGTACCTGAAGTTATTTTGTTAATGACCCATGGTCCATTGTTAATTAACAGGTAAAATGAGTCAAATTTAGCTTCTTTGAAGAGAGTTTCGTGTATCAGTTTAGGAAAGAAAATTACTTAATTTTGTACAAATACTCAAAGCAGCAAGTCCTGTTTAAGGGTACTTGAAGGTATGGGACTGACTGGTTTAGTATCAGAATTGGTGAGACAGGGTCGTGCGATATCGCCTAGGTTGTTCAGTATATGATTGTGGAATATTTCATCTTAAGAGAGTCCTGTCTCCAAGGTCACAAAAATACTCAGGTAACAAACAAAGACCTTGATGAGATCTGTATGGTTTTGTATCACAAATAGATCAGTGGACCACCAATTCTCCCATCCCCATGCAGAAGAAAATATAAAGAAGGAAAATGAAGGCCACTCACCAGGACATAACCCGCATCTTACAACCAGTCTAAAGGTTGAACATTTGCCTTTGTTCAGTAATACTGACATTTAATCAAGTGTTTTCAAAATGGAATTATTTTATTCTTGCCTGGCCCTTAAGTCTTCCATGACGCTTGGTCGGAGCAAAAATGTTCAAGTTAACCTTGTCCTGTGACCTTTACCTTTGACCTGTTGTTCTAAATATCACAAGGTCAACCCACCGGGTGACCACTAACTGTTCAAACACGTTTGGTCTAAATCAAATCAAAACCGTTTCATTTATTTCACTCACAGACACATAAAGGGCGTATTTTGCCCTTACCTTATTACCACGACCATCGACCAATTGTTCACCAACTTCAGAATCTTCGTTCCTGCCGTACCTTTAGCCCTGTCACAAAGATTGGTTTAAATTGCTTGAAAACTGATTACATTGGCCTTGCTAGGTAAATATTTATCTTGCCCTGTGACCTTCATCTTTGACATAATTAAAATCACTTGAAACTTGGTCGAGTTATTTTGGTCACTCCCCTTCAACAAACTTACAAAAACGTTATCCCATGCGCGATTTCAGCGTGCGCGGGCGAAAAAAGAAAATATGAAGCAAAGGTATGTTCTAGAACGACTCAGTGCAAGTATCTTGGTGTCCTTATAATATCTTTAGTCACCTATCCACAACTTTCCATTGTATACACGAAGGATGGTTATCACCATCAAGGCCAAATTAACCTTTTTCTACACTGATGTCTAATGCACACTGGCTTTTCGATTCGCGAATTCCAGTCAGGTAAATCCTGACTGGCAAGTGTCACAGGATGGCAAATCACAGTGAAAAAAATGTATTAGATCAATAATCTCCCTTGCGGCATAACTCATGGCTCCACGGCCTCTCTGATCTCAGGTGGGAGGTATACCTCCAATATCTTAACGAAGTTATAGTCTACACGTCACATCATCAGGATATTTGAAGCACACCTTCCAGTGACTATCAGCAGGACAAGTAGAGCAGTCTTGCGGATGATAAGTTACCTCAAATCCCAAACCTGCTCTCAGTCCCAGTCGGGAATCGATCATATTTTTCCAGTCAACAGTCCACTGCTTTACCACTTGATATGATGTTAAAGGAAGAGACATAAGACACCTACAGTACTTCTAAAATATTTGTATCATTTAATGGTATGGCAATATTATGTATGTTAAAAGTATGATACAGACTATTTAAAATTTTATGGTGATATTATATATGTTAGAAATGTGATTCAGACTAATTAAAATTCTTATAAGTTACTTTCACGACTAACAATAGCTCTAAATATGCAGGAAGCCCAATTATACCTGTAACTCAGTCTGTAAATATTGTACGTTTGTCTTACCTTCTGAAAACAAATAATGTAAATCGCAAATGAATCCATTACTAAATTCTTTAAACTAGTCTCCCAGTGTGACCTACTTGAAATTAATCTTTGCTGCGAGGAACTCAACAACATTATGTGTGGTTCCCCTAAAGGTGAGTCGTTTACCCCCAGGTGCCGTTGGGTCGTCCACCATCAGCGCTTCGGTTGTCGGGTGCTCCTGTGACGAGACCACCAGGCGAGGTTGGTGGGGGAACCTGGGATGGGATGGAGCTTTTACTAATCTCCGTTGTAATTAAGTTTTTCAGAGTGAAAGCATATAAGTTGTATTAAGAAACCGCAATATCTTTAAATTTTGGTGATCGTAGGTATTGCATTAAGAGCAGGAATTACTATAATGTTTTTACTCATATTTGCCCTAAAAATCCTGTCTCTCCGACGTGAATGCTGAGCTGTTGGAATATATTGACACTAGACTATGATGCTGGTCACAACGAGGTGCTATGGAAAGTATGTATATTAGTGCATTGCCTCTTTTTGCCACACAGCTACTTGAAATAAGCTGCAAAAGGACAAAAGCCTGGACCAAGTAAGAGCAAAAACAGTATAACAAGGGGTGTACTGTGTAAATAGGCTTGGGTATGGTCACTGTTAACAATCTGAGGAAATGAACTTTGCTTAAAAAAAAAATGAATACCAAGCATTCAATTGCGCAAAGTCTAATAATAATAATAACTAGAGCCTCCCCATGGGAGGAATAACACCAGCCGCGAGCCGATACATATCAAGCGCGGCTCGAAATATGACCTTGACCTTGTCCTACTTTCACCAACTATGAACTCGTTGGAGATTTTGATCCCTACTACACACCTGTAAATTTTTTTGATGATATCTTGAGTGGTTGCAAAGTTATCGTGGTAACAGACACACAAACCTTGATATACTTTCACTAATTTTGAACTCGTAGTGTTTCATCTCTACTACAGATGTGTAAAATTTTGTGATGACATCTTGAGCAGTTGCAAAGTTATCGTGCTAACAAACACACAGACAAACTGAAGACAATACTCGTAAGAGATTTTCATCTCCAATACACACCTGTAAAATTTTGTGATGATATTTTGAGCGGTTGCTAATTTATCGTGGTAACAGACTCACAGACCTTGACCTACTTTCACCAGTTTCGAACTCGTGATCTATTGGTTTCCCTTCTAAACACGTGTAAAATTACATGATGATATCTTGAGCGTTTGCGAAGTTATCGTGCTAACAAAAACAGACACACACAAACACACAGACAAATTGAAAACAATACCAGCTTCGCTATTGCATCTGCTACAACAACAACTACTACTACTACTACTGCTAATAATAATAATAATAAGAAGAAGAAGAAGAAGAAGAAGAAGATGAAGAAGAAGAAGATTTAATAATAATAATAATAACAATAATAATAATAATAATAATAATAATAATAATAATAATATGGTCTTTTTTTTTCTCAAAAGCTCCAGTTCCTCCTAAGGAATTCAATAGTGCTCGACTCTCATTACACTGCTACATGTCACAAAAATCCTAACAGCACTCCCATGCAATACAGACTTCATAAAAAAAAAAAAAAGAAAGAAAGAAACTTCCACACAGTTTGGGTGCCCATAAAAGCCAGGGAGAGAAGTTATCAGGCATGAAGGCTGTCAGTTAATGTTTGATGTGAGAGAAATTATAAGATAAATACATGAATACGAGGTTGGACATCTAAGAAGACAGATGAAAGGCAGAGGTGACGGGCAGTAGGAGTATGAGATATGGGAAAGACGTGTATGCTGTTAATGAAAATGTCTTGGCAAGGAAATCAATGGGTATTGTAAAAGGTTCTGAGAGGATGAAGCTGAGAATTATCTACTCTCAGTGAAAAATGGGAATGTACGTAAATATGTTCGTCTGTGTATGTAAATGCTTCAACAGATGAGAAGAAAAGAAAGGTTAGGAAAGTTTCTGTAGGTACTGAACTCTCTCTCTCTCTCTCTCTCTCTCTCTCTCTCTCTCTCTCTCTCTCTCTCAATGTAAGGTATTGCACTGTGTATAATATTGTGTTCGTTAGTAAAGTACTGTTTATTTATAATGTATTATTTTATTAAGGTACTATATTATTTTATTAGGTAAAATATTCTTCTGCATGGGTAAACTTTCCCATTGTTTAGGTGCAGATCACTTACTTCACAAACTTCGAAGGGAAGAGCTGGGTGGTGGGGGCAAGAACCAGGCCTCTCTGAGCAGTCCAGGTGGCCACTCGCTTTGGCAGGGTAAATGAATCGCTGTACGGCAAAAACGAGTAAAGGCTCACTCTGAAAACATTTAATAAAAGTGATCATAATAAGGTCATTTCATACAAACAACAATAGTAACAACAAAATCGACAGCAAAGATGACAATGATGGCAATGATGATGATTTCGAGGGGATGTTTATAATCACAACACTATTGATTGTTTGTCATTGTCCTGACCATCTGTCCCAGCTAAAGATAGGATGAGGTAGGCCCCACAACACAACGGAAGAAAAACCACGACATAAGAACTCTCAACACCATGCACAGTGAAACTGTCCGGACATTCATTTACACGTCACACAAAGCAGCGGAATCCTGGGTCCACCACCTCGCAGGCCTAACCATCAGGCATTACCTTTTATTTGAATTTATTTATTTATTTATTCACGTATTGCAGATGTGTTTTTCAAACACCTGCCAGATAGCGCCAATCAAGTTAGAAGGCTTTTCCAGAACTACATCATGAGTTCATCCTTATAAATTTCGTCAAACGTATCCATTACCCTGTCAGATCAATAGTATCACCCATTTCCATACCTTGGTTACTTAAACACTCATTTACTAGAGTCATATACTTAAAATTTATCCTTCCATCACCCTGTCTGCAGTCATAATGCAGACTACTTAAACACATACCTTACTTTCTTATTATACCCACCACCAGGCAACTTGTCTCGTATACCCTGCCCCCTTCCCGAAGTCGTGGTCGCGTCAGTGGCTTGCTACTTTCTGGGCAGTGGTTGAGGGGCAGGGCTTAAGAGCCAAGTTGCCTGGCAGTGGGTATAAGCACTATCTCATCTACAGTATTTCTTATTTTAAACACTAAATACACTGCACACACATTCCTCATTTATATAATCAGTGCTCTAACGTTTGATTTCTCCTCATAAAAAGCAAAATTCTCTCTCCCATATGTTGATCTGAACACTCCAGTAACACATCTCAATGTACTCCTCATATAGCCTACTCTTCACACCCTGGCCTCCATCTTAGTATCAAGCTTATTATGACATCGGTATTATGACATCGGTCACCATCTCTCCAGGAACATTCCACATTCTACTCACACTGCACATTTACCTTGTTTTTCCAGTACTGCACAGAGGTTCTTAAGCTGCCTCACCTACTCAAGTCGTGGTAATCCCATCATCATCATTCCAAATTTACCCCATCAGAAATGTAGGAACTCGAGGCTAGGTTACTTAGTCCTGGTATTTTCTTTTAGTTACTGTAGTCCTTTTACCTCAACTGGGTCCAGAGTCTTTTTCTTTTATAGCTTATTTCAAACTTGATCAGTAGCAGAATAACACCATACTAGGGCTCTACATTTCGTGACTAGCATCATATTCTAGCATTATCCGATTGCTATATTTTAGCGCTCAAGACTGAGAGTTGGCAAGTTTAGGTCGTTAAAATAAACATGTTATAGTTGCAAAACCCCGAGTGGCATACAAGCAATTTTTCATCTTTCATCATCTAATTCAGTGTTGCCCCATGAGAAGTGGAGCCCGAGGCTAGGCAAGTTGATCCTGACATTTTAGAGGAGAGTGACCAGCCTCACTCATCAGTGACTGGCATTACTTGAACAATAAACCCCAACCACCCCTTGGATATAAACCTTCACCGGCTCAATCCGACTGGAGCGCCATAATTGCCCATTAAACCATGGTTACCACCCAGTGTTGGTGATGGTTTCCTGGTGTACAGGAAACCATTTGGCTTGTCACTCAGTGTAGAGTAGACAGAAGTATGGGGAAAGAATGAAGGAAAAAAAGACATATAAACCCTAATAACTCCTCTGATATAAGCCTTTATATACAAGTACCACATGCAGTTGGAGGGCCCAGACCCACGAAACTATCAAGCATCTTTTTATGGAATATGGCAACCACCCAGCATAGTAAGTAGTTTTCTGGGTTACGGGAAATTATTTGGTTCGCTAGTCACATAGGGTCATAATGGATTTTGCAAGCTTGGTCACTTATTCCTCAGCGATTTGTTCTGCTCCTTACACCTCAGTATTTCCTTGTATGTTACCGATGTAATGAATATCGATATTAAAATGACATAAATAGCATACAAGAGAATGCTGAGTATCATTATCTATAATAAATTGCAAAAAAAGGAGCTACAAAGTCTTGTAATGTGACTATTAACCCTTTAATCATGGGGCGTCACTTTCATGACGCTTGGGAGCAAGGAATCATACCGCGGGGTGTCACTTTTGTGATTCTGTGTTATTTTGAATTCACCCGGGCTTTCAAGTGGTGGCTTGTATCATCTATCACTACTGCCAATGTCCAACACTACTCAGCACTCCTAATCTCATCTGTACTCCCATCCATTGTTGACAATTTAGCCATTTCTCCCCATTCTTGACTCCCCTCCCTACCTCCCCTCCATTACCCTCTCCTCTCGCCTGCCTGGCCGTGCTGCGCTAAGTAAATCTTCCCCGGAACTTTCCATTCATTTCATCCATTGAAATAAGCTCTATGCCCTATTCTTATACCAAATAATATATACAAAAAAGAAATAAGGTAAGCGATAGTGCCATACACCTGGAATTGGCTAAGTATTACCTGACACCTCACGTGCACTCGTTCGCTAATTTTCCCTGTTTATTTCCCCTTGAATTATGCCATATAATCTATTCTCATAATAAAAATATATATAAGAATGGAAGGGAGAAGCCTAAGTGATATTTACATTCACCTGGAACTACCTAATTTATTATGTATTGTCTAGATTTCCTGCCAATAATTTCATAGCATATATATTAGCAGCTGTCACCACACTGACATTGGCATCGTTGCACTCCACCTAGGCCACCACAGCATTCAGTTTACTGTCGTCTTTCAAGGTGAAACCACATCGGATTCCCGCCTGTCCAATTCTGCCGCTTTTTAGCCACATGCAAAGGGTCCTGTGACCTCTACCCCTACTAAACCTCGTGTGGAAAGGGGTAAAGGGCTAAATGACTGCTGTGGAACGTGAATTGGCTAATTTATCAATGAAAATGATGGACAGTGACTATGATCTTTATGGTGACTAAAACAGTGCAAATGGAAATGGAAATAATGTGTAACCAGCAAGTGAAAGCAGTGAATGTAAATATAAGTGAACAGTGGAAAATAGTTTTATAAGTTACTGCAAGTGACAGTGCATAACAGTGTAAATAAAATAGAAATGTAAATAATGTAAATAAAATAATGTAAATAGAAATGTAAATGAGTAGTAATATAAGAATGCGAGTATATATACAAGGAGTAATGAAAGTGAAAGTTTCACTCTAGCATGAACGAATGCTATGAGTTATGAAAGTGAAAGTGAAAGTGACAGATTCGCTCTTAATGCTAGCATACAGGACGAGAAAGTGAATGCTACGTATTTTACTGAAAGAGAAATTGAATGCCTACAGTGACAATAAACTACTATTACTGAAGGAAACTTATGGATAAAGACTGCAGATATATATAAGTGTTATATAGTCATAGAAATATAAAGTGTGAGTGTTTTTATGAATAATAAATGATGGGACACCAGCGGCGAACAAGCGCAAGTGGGAAGGTCATATGCGCTTGTAATTTTCATTGCTTTCAGTGTTTTTTTTTTTTTTTTTGGAGTATGAATTCCAAACTATTTGAAAATCACAGAATAGTGTTTCTAGTGATAAGATCGGGCTGTGGTAATCATATTACAGGTTGTTGGGAAGTGTAAAGTGAAGACTTCGTTACCCAACTTCAGAGATCTCCACAAGTCCTACGGTACTCGACGAAGGCTCAACAAACATCCAAGGAGAAAGCTGAAGGTATGTGCCATAGGCATATGTAATTTTAATATTCTAGGACTAATAACTGATTTTTGTCAAATATTTTTAGAGAGTCTGTCGGAGCACAAATATGCCCACGGGACACGCAGGTGGAGCCAAAACAACTCTGCTGTTTAGGGATTAATACGTAGCTTAGAGTCATTTGAAAACCACACTGTATAATGAATGAGGATGATCTTTGGCAACTTTTACTACAGCGTAATGAGAGCCCGATGCATAGCAATGTATTTTTTTCTTTTTATGTGTCCGGCTCTGGGCATAGGCTTCACAGCCTGCTCTCAAGGCCCAGTAGTCCTTCTACATACTATACACCTCTACATGTCACCACTTAGCGCTAACACCCACCGTCCAAATTGAATACATGCTAGGGCTGTCTCATACAGGACTGGTGTATTGGTTTTAGTGGGGGTATTTTTATGACATGTTGGCAGATCTTCTGGTAGATCAGTAAAGTCTGCTTTTATGAAATTCAAACCCTCAAACTGTTCCCTGACCCAGCCAGGATTCGATCCTGGGTCCATTAGGACTGGAGGCTGCTTCTCTACCGATTGAGCCACCGCCTTCCCTAGATTCACTTGTGTTAGTATCGCTTAAAAATATTTAGCGAATTTATTTGTGCTTTAATATTATTACACAATTTTTCTTTTTTTGTTTCCGACTCTGGGCATAGGCTTCACAGCCTGCTTCCTAGGCCCAGTAGTCCTTCTACGTACGATACACCTCTCCATGTCACCACTTCGGCGCTAATACCCACCATCAACACTGAATACATGCTAGGGGTGTCTCATACAAGACTAGTGTATTGGTATTAGCGGGGGTATTTTTATGACATGTCGGCGGGCCTTCTGGTAGATCAGTAAAGTCTGCTTTTATTAAATTCAGATCCCTAAACTGTTCCCTGCCCCAGCGGCGATTTGAACCAGGGTCCAGTAGGACTGCAGGCCACTTCTCTACCAACTGAGCTACCGCCTCCCTTAAAATTAATTGGTTTTATGCCTGTTATCCCCGAAGGGCTAAGGCGTTGCCCCTATCTAGAGGACGTTTTGAATTGGAGCATGTAGCATTTTCTGACCGGATGCCATTCCTGATGTTTACCAATGACCCTTGGGTGGATTCGATCCTCCGACCGTTCGTTCAGAGTTGAGCGCTCTAACCCACTGAACCACGGCTGCATCTCAGTGATTATCAAGCTAATGTAACATTGCTTGCTTGAGTTACCAGTGTCACAGAATTTGAAAGGAAGTGCTAGGTGTGCAGAAAATGTCCAGAAAATTCATGGAGGTTACAAGGCAAGGAAGTGGATTTACTTGTATAGCATGATGCACGAGTATTTTGCCCATTAAATATGCTAAAGGTGGTTAGTTAATTACTTTTTAAAAATACCTTATTTAACCAAGTGTAGCGGAGGGGTTAGTATCACATTATGATGATTACCTGAATGTTGTCACGTCGTCATTGACAATGGCGATGAGTGAGTCAGTGAGGGAGAATGTCCTGTGAAAGTGGTGGAGGGCGTGGAGGCGGTGCAGTGGGAGGCGAGTGAAGGCGAGCATCCTCGTTCGCTGAATCATCAGCAAGTGAGTCTTGATGGAGGACTCGGTGAAAGTGGACAGGAAGTCTGGGTCGTCAATCACCACCACCACAGTCAAGCACCACACCACCTCGCTCAGCTATTGATGGTGTCAGATATTAGAAGGATGTTAAGAGCTATGAGATATCACACTGTTCTTATTGGTTGTTAATACTTTCTTGCTAATTTACAAAGTTTTGCACTGCATGTGAATAGGTTTTCAAGCTTTATTCTAAACTTATGAAGTTGTGTACTTGGGTAATTTTAACCATGTCACTGGCGTAGTTACCCAAGTACCGAATAGGTGAAATAGAAGATAAAGTGATAACGTAAGGAGACAGGCGAGCCGTTAAGAAGATACATCTTTTTCCTTATCAGTTTTGTTGGCTGTAAGGGTAACCCTCATCCCCAGCTGCATTTACTCAGCGCTCAATTTTGCCTTCTGGACTGATAACACACTAGTTGTTTTTCCCATAAACTGCACAGGAAACCCTCTTGTCCTTGAACTAGTGGGTGTAACTTATAGTGTGGGAGGAGCAAAACGAGGGTATTTGCCATTAGAAGCCTAAATAACGCTTTCTCTACTTTCTTCACGGCACGCCATTGGTTTTGTGAAAAATGTGTAAGACTCCCATTCATAGCAGGTGCCTGTATTGTCTCTGTATGGAGAGAGATTATTTCTAAGACAGCCTAGTGGTTAGTTAGTCGAGAGAGGTGACGTAAGTCTGCTTTATAAGTTCGAGGACGATGTAAGAGAGACACAATTTTGTTTACATTTTTCTTCACACATTTTTTTCTGATTTTGTACACATTTATTCACATTTTGTCCTTTACTGTCACATTACATTTTTGTCACATTGTGTTGCACTTTTCCCACATTTTCACAGAACACTCAGTATGTGACTTTGATTACAAAACACACTGTTTGTGCACCATTTCCCATTTTTGGTTCACTCCTTCATTTACACTAGTGTGTGATTTATATCTGGATTGTATCACTGAAGTCTCCAAGTTTCCTCGAGCTTTGTGAGTACTTAGCCTCCACTGAGTGTATTCTGGTTAGGTAAGAAATAATATGTTTTATATTTTGTATTCTGGGACCTATATGAATCCTCTTTTCGTAAAACGAACCCTGGTTTCTTCTTTGCTTGTGTATGTTATAGTGTACAGTAAAGTTTAGTCAGTTTTCTTGTAAGCTTTACCTTATCCCTTTTGGTGCTTAATTAAGGGCTAAGAGCGCACCGTAATATACACCCACATAACATTTTGGCGACCTCCTGGCCAGGATAGCTCTGTGACATAATATTGGCACCCTTGGCCACATACGCAGTGCTTACTCTTACATACTTAACTATAATCAATAATCATGGCCCTAATGAGTGACATTGATTTGAAAGGGATTCTAAGCCATCCCCAAACAGAGTGAAAACACTCACAAAACACGAGCTCATATTGCATGCCCAAGCCTTACAGTTTAGATTTCCTACCTCAATCACTATGACTAAGTTACCTGATGTAATGCTGGACACCGTGTTCGAGCAAAGTGAGTCATCCATAGTTAGTTCTGAGCCATCTGATACTGCACAAGGTGTTGACCCTGAGCTTTTGGCATCGGAGGTGCCTGGCCCTAGTGATTTTTCCGCTCATGATACTGGTGACAAAGTGCAACTTAAGTTAGCCAGAATTAAGCTGAGGGAACTAGAAGTGCAAGCAAAAATAAGAGAAATAGAATCTAATACTAAAATGAGGGAATTAGATTTACGGGCTCAAATGAGACAAAAAGGAATGGATCATGAAATCAGACTGAAGCACTCTGATAGTTCACCTCTAGCTAGTAGTAGTTCATCTGCCAGGGAATCTTTTGATATTGCTAGGAATATTAAACTAGTACCTCCCTTTAATGAGCAAGACGTCACTAAGTACTTCCATATGTTTCAAAGGGTGGTAGGTCGTCTCTCGTGACCAAAAGACTTTTTGGACAGTACTGGTGGAGAGTGTTTTGAAAGGAAAAGCTCAAGAGGCTTATATTTCTTTATCTGTTGATCAAAGTGCTAACTATGATTGTTTGAAAGAGGCCATTCTGAAAGCATATGAACTCGTGCCAGAGGCATATAGGCTTAAATTTAGATCTACATTTAAGCAGAAAGATCAGATAAGCAGAAAGATCAGACTCATGTGGAATATGCTGGAGTGCTCACAGACTTATTTGATCAATGGTTGCATCCTAAGAAAATTGATGATTTCTGTAAATTTAAAGAATTAATGATCTTGGAGAACTTCACTGGTAAGATAGATAGGGCTGTGGCTACATACCTAGTGGAGAAAGATTTAGATACCCTAGCTGAGGGTGCTGTTGTAGCAGATAATTATAGTATAATTCATTATACACGAACGTAAGCCTCAGTCATTTGTTAAGGGTAGGAGAGTGAACCAACCATTTTTTTGTGAACCCTTCTTCTGGTAAAGGCAAGTTAATGTCAAGTGCCACTAGAGGGAACACTGCGACCCCAGAGTAATTTAATTTCACGAAACCAAGTGAGGACACTGTTGCCAGAGGGTCAAGAAAAAGTGTCAGGTTTTGCCAGTATTGCCAGTAAACGGGGCACTTGGAGGATTGGTGCTGGAAAAAACGAGGGAAACATTTCAGTGTGAAACCTTTTACTTTGGTAAACACTTAATTAGATCTTTTGACACCAACAGAGAGCAGCCACCCACAGATATTGTTAGCGGTAGTAAGACACAACCCCAGCAGGTGCATATTGTTAATAAGGCCAGATTGGAGCCGTCAGTGGTGGACAGACAGACTCCTGTAGAGCCATTGTTAGACACTAGTAAGACTGGAGCAGTGCAGCCGTCAGGCTCAGGTGAGAGTGATAATAAGACTCCATCAGAGTGTCCTCCCCCAAGCAGTACACGAAGTGATTCCTTCCCAGATCATTTTATTTCCTAACTTCATATCTAAGGGGTTTGTTTTAGTTGATGGAAAAAGTGGTAAGGAAGTCACTATAATATGAGACAGAGGAGCTTCACAGTCACTAATGTTGAAGGGGATTGTTGATGTAGCTGACCCTAATGAATGTGTCTTGTTGCACGGTATACCTGAGTTTGTATCTGTTCCCCTAGTTGAGGTGAAGCTCCAGTCAGAGTTAGTTACTGGTTATTGTGGGTGTTGTTGACCAGCTTCCTGTACAAGGGGTCACTTTGCTTTTGGGTAATGACTTGGTGGGAGGACAGGTGAGTGTTGTTCCCTGTGTGTCAAAAACTCCCTTGAGTGAGGATAGGATTAAAGAGTTGGAAGGTACATGTCCTAAATTGTTCCCTGCATGTGCTGTAACTAGTGCTATGACGGCAAAAGCCCGCCATGAGAATGTTGACAGTAATGGCACTGGCAATGCCGATCATGATATTGGGCTTGGTGATACCTTTTTTGCCCAATTAAAGGAATCAGAGGTTGATGATTCTCCCCAGACTAATGCAAGCGCAAAGTTAGCTGATACACAAAGATCTGACCCACATAATGACTCAGCAGTTAGGGAAGATGAATGTGAGTCTGAACTGACACAGTGTTATTATTTAAGGCCAAAGAACGTGTTAATGAGAAGATGGAGACCTTCTAGTGTTGCTCAAGATAACGAGTGGGAGGCTGAACATCAGGTGGTGGTTCCAATACCCTATAGGCAAAAAATTATGTCCATTACTCATGACTCTTCTTTAGCAGGTCACTTAGGGGTGAGGAAGACTCTCTTCCTCATCGGGCAGCATTTTTGCTGGCCCCTGGAGAGATCCCGTCGAGATGTCTCCCGGTTCTGTAGGTCATGTCACACCTGTCAGCTAAGTCGGTAAGAGCAATAAACCCATCCCTGCGGGTCCTTTGAGTTCCTTTACCTGTGTTTGAGGCCCCATTCACTAGAGTCCACCTTGTGGACATTGTTGGCCTTTTGCCCTACTAAAACCTCTTCAGAGCCACCAGTGCATCCTCACAATGTTAGACATGGCCACTAGATATACCTGAAGTCATTCCCTTTGAGAAATATTTCAGCTAAATTGAGTTATAAAAGAGATGCTTTGACACCCCTTTACCCGTTTTGGTCTCCCCTAAGGAGAGTTCCAATGAGATCAAGGCAGTAATTTTGATTCCAAACTGTTCAGACAAACCCTTAAGGAGTTAGGAATCTCCCAGATCACTTCCTCAGCATATCATCCTCAGAGTCAGGGTGCATTAGAGAGGAATTATTGCCAAACTTTGAAAGGAATATACTCAGAACACTATGTGTTGATATGAGAAAGGAATGGGACAAGTGTTTGCCTTTCCTACCTTTTGCAACCAGAGAGAGCACCGAGTGAGTCTTTGGAGCTACTCCCCATTTTCAGTTAATATTTGGCCATGAAGTAAAAGCTCTTAAACTCCCTCAGAGAACAATGGGTCAAAGGATGATGATCAAATTAACTTGCTAGACTATGTGTTAAAATTTAAAGAAAGACTGGCATATAGTATGGAAGTAGCCAGGGCACACTTGGAGTCATCTCAGAGAGGAAGATGAAGAGGTGGTATGACCACTCTAAGAAAGTTAGAGAACAGAATGTTTCACCCAGATGATCAAGTTCTTGTCTTGCTTCCCATTCATGATCCAGTCTCTGCAGGCAAGTTTTGCAGGCTTTTATGTACTGGAGAAGAGGGTAGGTGAAGTAAAGTATGTCATTATACCCCAGACTGGAGGAAGGAACAGAAAGATTTGTGCCATGTAAATATGTTGAAGGAGTACTACAGACGAGATGTGGATCCCCCTAGTGCTGCATGCGTGGTGTCGGCGAGTCGAGTTGAGATGCCAGCCCTGTAAAGCAGTCCCCCTACTGGGCTAGTCCCTCAAGAACCAGACCATCATTCAAGAGGAACTGAACTACATGTTGCAGCCAAGGGTTAATCAAGTCCTGTCAACGTGAGTGGTGCTTCCCGGTCATAGAGATTCCAAAACCTGATGGGTCACATTGCTTTCTATTGATTATTGGAAAGTCAACTCGTCAACTCCCCTTACCAAGACTGATACTTACCCACTTCCTAGAGTAGATGATTGTGTGGATTCGACAGGCAGAATTGCCCTAAGTTTATCACAAAAATTAGATTTGATGACGGGATATTGGCAAAGTCCCACACTCCAGAAAGGGCCCAAGAAATTTCCTGTTTTGTGGTCGGTGGCAATACTTATAAATGTAATGTCATGCCCTATGATATGAAGAATGCTCCTGCCACCTTCCAGAGGCCTCATGAATGATCCCACCAAGGACTTGGATGGTTGTGTTACATAAGTTAATGATGTTATTTTCAGTGACACCTGGGAACAACACTTGAGCCAACTAGATGCCTTGCTGCAAAGACTGTCCTCTGCTAATTTAGTGCTTAATTTAACTAAATGTGAATTTGTGAGGGCTCATGTGCTGTACCTAGGTTATGTGGTCACTTTTTGGCCAAGTGAGTCCACCTAGATTTGTTCAGGCCATTGTCAATTCCCGCCAACCCAAAAATAATAGAGAGTTGCAACTTAATTCTTGCATACGGTGAATTTCTACAGACATTTTGTCCTGAAATTCTCTGAGCTTGTAACCCTCACTGATTTGTTTAAATGGAAGTCAAGTATGAGTGGAAGCCAGAATGTGAGGATGTCTATTCTAAAGTCAAAGCCATCCTGTCAAGTCACCTAGAACTTCAAGCTCCCAATTTTGACAAACCCTTTAAATTAGCTGTTGATGCCAGTGGCCTAGGGGCTGGCGCAGTTTTCTTTCAAGGATAATGATCAAGGCTTTGAGATGCCTGTGTGCTATTTTAGCAAAAAGTTGAATAAGGCCCAGAAGAAATTATTCAACTATTGAGAAAGAACTCCTTGCACTCATACTTGCCGTTTCAACACTTCTCTGTGTATGTTGGTCCAGGGTCAGGTGATGTTGTGATGTACACTGATCACCACCCTCTGAAATTTTTGTCCCGGTTTAAGGACCAAAAAATCTTGAATTGACCTGCTGGGCCCTATTTTTGCAGGGAATACGCGCTTGATGTGAGACATGTAAAAGGTGAAAGTAATGTTTTAGCAGATTACCTGTCCAGAACTTAATTGTGCAGTATCCAGAAATTTCTTCTCTCAGGAAGGGAGGTGTCACTGGCATAGTTACCCCAGCACCGAATGGGTGATGTAGAAGATAAAGTGATAACATCCAGGAGACAGGCGAGCCATTAAGAAGGCAATCTTTTTCCTTATCAGTTTTGTTGGCTGTAAGGGTAGCCCTTATCCCCAGCTGTATTTACTCAGCGGTCAATTTTGCCTCCTGGACTGATAACACACTAGTTGTTTTTCCCATAAACTGCGCAGGC
>NC_136999.1:39482216-39543420 GCF_032717465.1 Coenobita brevimanus | reverse complement strand
CGTGAACAGTGTATTGAGCGCGTGACTCCCATTCAATATCCAACACCATCTCTGGATCTGAATCTAGTTGACTTCTTCATAGGGGGTCACTTGAAAACCTGTGTGTCTGAGGATCCACTCTATAGAAACTATTTACTTGGACGGATTCAGGAGGTCTATGACAGAATTAGCAATACACTTGAGGTATTCAAACGTGCAGTAACTTCATTACACGTTGATGTAATCTATGTGTGAAGGTAAAGGTCAGGCAATATGGAACATCTTGTGTAAGCTATGTGTCACTATAATACTTCATGTCATTGCTTTTTTTAAGTTCACTAGTATAACAGTGGGAATACTAATGTTCTGTAAAATGATTCTTTACTTATACTTTTGTAATTTGACGCTGTATTTCCCGACAACTTATTTATCCAGTTACTTTACCTTTTTAAGGCACATAAGCTTTACAATTAGAACAGAAGTACGAAGGCTTTATATCCTCATCATGACATATATAGGTTTCATCATTTGTTCATCATCAACTGTTATTCAGAATCATAAATAAACGCCTCTTAAGGATTCACTAACAAGAGTCTAAACAGTGTGAAGACTTTTTACAATTCTGACACCTCGGTAACTCACAGACGATAATTAAGGGGTGTGGGAAGGGAGGAGAGAGTGTGCAAATGATTGGCCAGAAAATTTTGTCCAAAATGAACCTCCACGTTATGTATATTAGTTATATATCCAGATCTCATTAATGATATACTTCCAAATTACGATGTTTGTACCCTGAACATTTGTCCTTACAATTCTGAGCCATAATATAGATAGACATATAGACAGATAGACAGATAGGTAGATAGATATCAAGAAGTTTGGACAGTGACATTTAGGGAACCTTCTTGGAGGGAGGACGCGGAACACAGTTGAAGATGTTGGCAGGTGTCTCGCCTGTCTGTAAGGTGGGTGCGTGTGGAAAGGCAGAGGGCAGGACCATCATGACAGTGATCACAGCCAGCAGTGCCGCCCCCACAGCCACCCACACTAATGGTGACAGAGGTAGCAGGAAGCCCCACGGGTCCACCTCGGGCGTCCACGGGTACCCAGGAATTTTATACTGCGTCATTAAGATGGTAGGACTGGCAGTACAAATCCTTAAGTTTGTAGGATGAGGATGGGATGTGGTCCCACAGCTGAGATCAACCTCCTGAAATTTAGTGATTTAATGATAAAGAAAGTGTACGTAGCTGAAAATCAATCAGATATGAAGGTCGTTTAGTAAAAATGGCCAAGGTTGTGAAAATGCAGAACAATAAAAAAGTGATTATTAGTTGGTACATACTTTATGTCAAGAGTTTAAGTCAAGACTTAAAAGTAGTGATTATTGTGCATACAGAACTGTATAAAGCTTGCCATCGTTTTATGTTATGTCAGTTGATATGGAAGTCATAATAGCCTAATTCGACAAGATTTGATAAATTATATAAACAAGACAGAGATAGTTATCTTCACTGAGAACTAAGTGATTGAGAAAATAAAAACAAATGTTATTGAGTCATAGACACTTCGTTCACTTTGTTTTTCCAACAGCACATCAACTAAATGAGCAATTGGTGCTGGGATTTTGAATCAATAGGTAATTTAATAATGCTTATCTTTATCAACTGTCTGTCTAACTGTGTATGTGACTATGAATATGTATATATTGCTGGAAGAGTCACTTGGACCTTCCCAAAACCATAACTTCTTTTGAGCCAGTTGGCAGACATAAGTTGGTAATTTTGCTGTGAGAGATTGTGTGCATGTAGGATTTTGTTACTTTTACGATCGTATTGTGCCTAGGTTATCGTTTTTTAGTTGTCTACACCTATTTCTTGTTCATCTATTTTACATTCCCATCAGTAAATATGGCCTAACTCTCTTATAAATGGCTTATTTTGCCCTAAAACAATATTCGTTTGCCGCTCACAACTGTGAGGGCAATGAAAAGTCGCAAAATTTGCGGCACGACTGACGAATTCAGGGGAAACTCTTGTATTAGCCAGTCTCTGTTTTCTCTGATAAAGTCTACGCAGAGAGAACGACCAAAACAAGAGAATTTGTGAGTGAACAATTTTATTCCAATCTTTTACTACACGTGCCGACAGTCCTAGCCCTCCCTTGGTGGCACGCACACGTGTATGACCCCTGCCCCGGGCATTTGTGTGGCATTCTGGGCTATCCTTCCTACTCGTTGTGCAGGGTTAATAGCATTAGTACCCGGCAAGGTCAGTGTTATGGGTAAGGGGAAGTGCAAACCCAAACCACAACGGGGTGCCAGATCCCTTCAGTAGCACAAAAGAATACTACATCCAGTGCTGCCCCCCCCCCCCCCCCGACTGTTGCATGCCGTCGCACACATTCCCTGCCAGACACTGACGCCCCCCATACTTCAGTTTCGGCTGTTGGTGAGCCTGCTGCATCCAACGAACCTAGTACTGGAACAATTAACCCATTGAGATTTTTTGCCCTCCACTGATTGTGTCTGTGCCAGTTTCAGCTGGGCGCCAATGAAGCACGCCGTTGTCCAGCAATATTTGAACTTAATCGGCCACTGTACACTAACTTTTTATGGTAGAATAATGAATGTGTTACCGTTTTTAAAGCTGAATAGTCACTCTTTATCGTAGTATGATTGAAAAAGGTAAATACCATACCTAAATGGCCAATAGGACGAGTAGAAGTTTGCCAAAAAGGAAAAATTGCACACTTTCCCATCCCTAAGCCTAATTCCTCTGATTTCCGACCAATTTCCCTGACTTCCTGCATCTGCAAAGTCCTTGAGAGAATTCTTTTAGCATGGCTCCGTGATCTTCAGGACCAGCTCTTTCCCCATCTTTTTGGTTTCCTCCCAGGCCAAAGCACACAGCATTGCCTTGCAGAATTACTCACTCACTTCACAACCTCCTCCTGTACAGCCTTCATTAATCTCAAAGCTGCAATCGACGTCACAAACCGTGATGTCATCCTTAAAGAACTTGGCCACCTGTTCTGCTGACTGGAAAGCTACCTGTCCCATTGTCACTCTTGGGTTCTGTTTTGTCGGGCGGTTAGTGATTATGAACACTTCAATATTAGCACACCTCGGGGTGGGGTACTTAGCCCTCTTCTCTTCAATCTTCTCCTGCATAGACTTCTCCATCTTTTAGGTCCTATCCCTGATTCCTCTCTAATCCTAACCTATGTTGATATCTGCATCCACTCCCCTTCTCCTGTCGCCCTTCAACGTCTCCTAGTTAAGTTCGGCCAGGCTGCATCTGCTTGTGGGTTGATTATAACTCTGCCAAAACCAAACTGTTTACATGACCCCTCACTCATAGGCTTGCTTGCACAACATAACCCTCCTCGGCTCTCATATCGAGGTAGTAAAGGATTATACAGATCTCGGAATTCCCCTCTCTTCCCTCTTTTAATGTCTCCCAGTATGTCTCCACTATCTGCACCCACCTTCACCCCAGACTTAAATTCCTTGGCACGCTCACTTGTGACTCGCATGGGGTTAGCGTTCCCATCGCTCGATCATTTTACCTGTTATAATATATTCACTCCCTTCTTGATTATCATGCTATCCCTCTCTCCCTTGTCCCCCCAGCACAGCTCCGACCACTTGAAGTGGTACAAAATCGGGCGATGTGCCTCATTCTTCACTGCCCCAGGTCTGCCAGAGTATTTAAAATGCTCCATGAACTCAATCTGTGTCCCATCACTGATCGCATTCATATGCCTGGAGTCTGTTTTGCCACACAGTGTCTGACCACATTTCCGTCTCCTGCTTCATCCTTTTCCTCCCGACTGGTTGACATTCTCTCAGATTCCACTCACCTAGATCGAATCCGGCTTACTGATGTCCCAGGCCTGGCATCCTGGCTAAAACGAATTCGTCCTTTCCAGCTTTCTGGCCGTGATCTCTCCAGCATCCGTGCTGATCTTGTCACTCCCAACCCTACTGACCCTTTCCCCCTACCTGGACACGTACGACTCCTGCTGTGCACTAGACACCTTCTGCCACTGCTTCTGACCGTTTAACAATCCCCTCACAGCTCTCCATCATTGAAACCCTTAACTCCAGAGCCTGCACCTACCCTTCCCTTCCTATTCACATCTACACTGACGATTCTATCCTCATTAACGGCCGGGTGGGAGCTGCTTGCATTGCCTTTACTAACTCTGCTTCCCCCATCTTCTCCACCTCCCACTCCCTTCCCAACTGGGCCAGCAGTACCCAGTATGAACTATTTGCAATACGCTCTGCCCTTGACTTCCTTCTCTCTCATCACTTACCAAGTCTAATCATCAGGGATTCCCAAGCTGCCCTTGCCTTACTTCGCAATCCCCCCCTGACGCCCCTCCCCTCTCTTTGCCTCTCTCTGCTCTCGTCTCCATCAGGCTCATGCTCTTGGTCTCAGGGTTTCTTTTATTTGGATCCCAGCCCGTGCTGGTCACATCTGCCATGACCAGGCAGTTCGCCTGGCCCGGGCTGCCTGTAACCTCCCCCTGGTTGCCATCTGCCTCCCTGTGTCCACGACAATTGTCTGGAGAATCCTTCTCGAGGAGTCTAGGGAGAACCTAGCCCTGTGTACCGATGCTGAACGTCCCACTAGTGTCACCATCCAGCACTATGACACCTACTGTGGTGTAAGACACACCTATGGGAAGCACTCCACCCACACCGTCCGCTGTGATGTGGCCGTCGCCCGCATTCACTTGGGGTATCTCTCCCCAGGGGAAATCACAGTATGACCGACCACCAAAAGGCTATGTAAGCACTGTCACAATGCCATGGAGGAAGAATTATCCCATCATATCGTTAATTGAACAGTTATGGCCCCCTTCAGACCCCCTGGACTCTTGTTTTCTGCTTTGTGTACACCTACTTCATCACACATCTTGATGTACTCAAGGACATTCTCACCCTTCACCCCGACTTCCTTTCATTGTAATGCCCTGGCACTAGGACAGTGATTGGATATTCTGGCGTGCATGCGTGCTTGCGTGCGTGCGTGCGTGCGTGTGTGTGTGTGTGTGTGTGTGTGTGTGTGTGTGTGTGTGTGTGTGTGTGTGTGTGTGTGTGTGTGTGTGTGTGTGTGTGTTATCCACGCACACGCGCACACACGCACACATCAGGTGCATGTGCAAGTATTATCCTAGTGCTGGGATTTTGAATCAAGAGGTACTGGTAATATTACAACGCATATCGTGGTTTTTTCTATCTACCTACCTGTGTATAGGACTAATATATATATATATATATATATATATATATATATATATATATATATATATATATATATATATATATATATATATATATCTGCGTTGGAGACTTTCATGCAGTAATGGGCTGTTCAAATGAGGGATTTGAGGCATGTATGGGTAAGATGGGAGTTGGTAGTAGGATGAGTGAAAACGGAGTGAGGTTTGGAAGCTTCTGTCTAGCAAATGACTTAGTCATCGGGGGCACACTCTTTCAGCATTGCAATATACACAAGACAACTTGGGTGTCGCCGTGTGGAAAATATAAAAATCAGATTGATCACATCGCTATCAGTAGGAGGCATAGAAGTTCTCTGCTAGATGTTCATGTTAAACGGGGAGCAGATATTGGTAGTGACCATCAACTCAGCATTGCAAAAATAAGGTTTAAACTTAAAAATCAGAAGAAGGAAAAATCTGGTGTTGGTAGATACGATATTGTTAAGCTTAGAAGGGAAGGAGAAGAAAAGGAGGAATTCAGATTAGAATGCAGAAATAGGTTTTTGGTGTTGGAAACGTTGGAAGAGGGGGAGAGAAGTGTAGATGAGATGTGGGAGGATGTGAACAAAGTTTTGCATGAGACTGCTGAATGTACGATTGGAAGGAGACATAGATTCAGGAGAAAGAAATGGATATCGGAGGAAACGTGGGATATGATAAAAAAGAGAGGTGAGGCTAAATTGAGGAGTGAGATGCAATGCGTTGATGAACGAGAGATTGAATTAGCAAGAGCTGCGTACTGGAGTTTGAAGGTTAGCTAGGAGAGATAAAAGAAGATGTGTGGATGAAAAGGTTGCAGAGACTGAAATCTTAATAAACAAAAATGATGGACAGAGTCAAAGAATAGCATATGAATCGATTAGAGAACTGAGTGGTAATGCAGGTAAACGCAAGGAAATACCAGTTAGAGACAGGGAAGGAAATTTATTGACCAAAGATGGAGATATTAAAAACAGATGGAAAGAGCATTTTGAGACAGTTCTTAATAGACCAATACCACCAGAAGAGGATATACCGTATGCTCGGGAAGATTTAAATATAGAAACAGGAGAGTTGAGGCTTGCAGAAGTGGAGAAAGCAGTAAAACAGTTAAAGAATAATAAGGCACCAGGGGAGGATGGTTTATTTCCGGAAATGTTTAAAGTGGAGGGGGATAGATTAATAATGATCTTGACCAAGCTATTCAATAAGATATGGGTGACGGGGTTACTACCATCAGTTTGGAAGAATGGTGTAATTGTTAAAGTTCCGAAGAAGGGAGACCTGAGTGAATGTGGTAATTGGAGGGGAATCTCTTTGTCACCGATAGCTTTGAAAGTTTTCAGTAGAGTGTTGTTAAATAGGTTGGAGCCGGTGGTTGAGGGTATTCTGAGGGATGAACAGGCTGGTTTTAGAAAGGGACGTGGTTGCAATGATCAGATCTTTATAGTTAGGCATTTGATGCAGCAAGTTAATGAAATGAGAGTACCGTTAAGTCTTTGTTTTGTTGATTTTGAAAAGGCTTTTGATAGTGTTTCGAGAGAGACTATGGGAAGATCATGAGACATTATGGAATACCAGAGGAGTTTGTGAGGGTCATTATGAACATGCATGAGGACACATTTTGTAAAGTGATGGTTGATGGTTGTCTGAGTGATTCGTTTGAAGTCAAGTCCGGAGTAATTCAAGGTGGTGTTCTATCGCCTTTACTATTTATATTGGTCATTGATTACATTATGAAACGCGTTGGAACAGAAACCGGTGCAGGTATACTTTGGGGAGAGAACAGGAAACTTTTGGATTTAGATTATGCAGATGATATAGTTTTGATTTGTGATGGGCCAGAAGAGATGCAGAGAGTGTTGGACTGTTTGGTGAGTGAAGGTCGCAAGGTGGGTTTGGTTATTAATTGTGGAAAAACTGAAATAATCAATATGAATATGGAAAATGCGCAGGCATGTGTAAATGGAGGTATGGTTGTAAAGCAAGTTGATAGTTTTAAATATTTAGGTACTTATTTAGCCAAGGATGGTTCTTTGAACTTTGAATTCGAGAAAAGGTTAAAGAAGGCTAATCAGGCAATGGGAATGCTTAAAAATATTTGGAATAATAACAATTTCTCTGTGCATACAAAAATCAAACTTTATAAGGTAATGGTTAGGAGTATCTTAATTTATGGACACGAGTCTTGGTACAGCACAGTGACTATAGAAAATAAATTCTTGGTGTTTGAAAATAAAGCACTTAGAAGAATATTAGGAGTTAAATGGTGGGAAAGGATACCAAATAGTAGAATTAGAGAAATAACGGGAGTGCAGCCGATCGATGAATATGTTAGATTTTCACGATGGAAGTGGCTAGGACATGTGTATAGGAGACAGGGAATAGTACGAGGTACACCAGGGTGGGCGGCACTTGGTAGGAGAGGTAGAGGAAGGCCAAAAGAGACGTGGGTGAGGACAATGAGACGGGAAGCTGGAGATGAGTGTTGGGGAGATCTTGAGGAGTTAGCACAG
Organism: Coenobita brevimanus; assembly: GCF_032717465.1. NCBI lineage: Eukaryota > Metazoa > Arthropoda > Malacostraca > Decapoda > Coenobitidae > Coenobita > Coenobita brevimanus. The sequence continues at coordinate 39,535,651 of NC_136999.1, read as the reverse complement.
GATAGGATGTGGTGGTGTGAGTTCATCGAGGCCCTATGCATCCCCGAGGGTGCCACAGGAAATGATTGATTGATTGATATATATATATATATATATATATATATATATATATATATATATATATATATATATATGTATGTATACAGAGAGAGAGAGAGAGAGAGAGAGAGAGAGATTCAGATATTAATTGTCTACATTTCATGGCTCATCAAGTGTGTCTCTGGAGTCAGCCATATTGGTTTGCCTTGTGTTGTGCTTGTTATCGAGGGATTCTACAGATGCCCAGGCCGAAAAAAACAGCGAGACACCTTCCAAAGGCACGCCTAGCTAGTGCTGAAGCTCGTAAGAGAAAACGAGATGGATAAAATGCTGCATTAGGACCTACGACGAGTTTTTATGAACCTCAAGCTGGGCCTAAGTCCTCACCTCCTGCATTACCTGGGCCTAGCTCTTGACCTCTATACGGTTCCTGACGACACCCAGTCAACTCCTGGAACCATCATGAGCACCGTAAAGGTAAGGGAAAATGCTTCTGAAAGTTATTTTGCCTTGAGAGATTTAAGTGATGGCAGTGATGAAAGTGGCTTGATAGTTATGGTAATGGTGATGAAAGAAATATTACTGTGATGTAATCTCGCCTGTAATCTCTTTTTGAGAGTGTTGCTGGGGTGTGCAGTGACTGTGTTGGCGTGTTGGAGCTTTCTTTACACACGCATTCTGCAGCAACCGTTTTCACCGTAAAGGGCTATACACAAAAATATTATTTAAATAATTATTTTTCAAGATACAATGATCATATTTTTACAGACTTATCAGCATGCACTTAATTACTTCCATACCAAATATCAAGTCATTAGAAGAAAAAGTGTTTGCGATATAGAACAAACATTAGTTGCAAACTTTGAGGTCAAGTTCCCAAACAGTTACTTGTTCGACACTAAAATGCCTATTACTTCCTTGTTTATTAATGGATTTTGGTCCTTTTTGTGGCACTTTCTTCTGGAATTCATGCCACATCAAAATATACAGAGATATTTACATTTTTCAGCAAAATTTTTATGAAAACTCTTATGTTTTCAAATTTTAATGTAATTTAAAAAGCAATGTCATTCTCATCAACAACAAAAAAAAGAACATTTCTTTCTGTATAATTGTGTGCGCCTTGCTTTCCTGATTATATTGACACCAAGTTCATTAAATCCGATCAAAACTAAGAAAGTTATAGAGGTTTGTACTTCAAGAGTAAATTTCAGGTCATAGAATGTTTCCTTTGAAAGTTTTTCTGTAGGTTACCCTTTGGCAGCGAAGGAGGTGCACGTATGGTGTGGGTGGAAAGGTAAAGGAACGGGATGTCAGAGAAGGTAGATGTAGGTTGTGGTAAGTCACTCTAAACCTTCTGATTTCAGTTTTGTGCCAACTCGCGTGTGTCTCTACCCCTCGTGGTCCGAATCGTGGGCCAGCGATCGAGTCATCTACAAAACGTTGGGAGTGAAGATGCAAAGTCTCAGGGCAATATGTTCCACTGTTGTCTATACTGTGAGCGTCTGGGGTGCTCTTTCCCGTGTGGCATGGGATGGAGAGTCGTGAGAGAGTAAAAGGCATGGAGATATGGAGTTTAGGAGGTTGAATGATTTGGAGGAGGGTCAGGCAGAGGAGGGACTTTGCGATACAAAGTGGGATCATAACTGCTCGAATTTCTCTACTCAGGGCATGGTGTGTGAGCTACTATTTGATAGGTAATGTTGTATTATGTCGTGACATGCTTAAGACTGTACCGGTATGTGATATCTACGATATAAAATTAGTTTTGCCACATGATGTGGAGAAAACATTTGACAGCTTACTACTGGAGACTCTAAACATTTGGTGTATACCGAGAGCGATGAGATAAGCACAGAGTTATGGACCAAGCCATAATTGAAATAAAAGTCCAAGAATTATTAAAACACACAGCTACACAAGATACTTCAACAAAATTGCAAACACCACATTTAAACCAGGCAGATCCGACTGATCCAGATTATGGCATCACTGAAGATTTGAACACATGAATAAACACTAAGAATTAAGGTGGAGCAGGTGTTTTGGACGTTTTATAGAGTCTGCATTTGAGTGGCATCAAGATGTCACTGGTAATTATTAATGCTGTCTCGTTCTTTATTATATTTAAAACAAGACTGTGCATTGATGGGATAAATAATGATATTTCAGGTCCAGTTTCAAGCAATGGAACATATTAGCCTTGCTCCATCTGTTCTTGCATACTCGTCAGTTACAACTTGCCTACAAATCATCTGTGGGAAACTTAATTTGCATGAACTGTATTTGTATACTCCATACCTTCGCCTCCAGCCTCTTTCCACTAAGGTAACAACATACTTACAACTGCAGCTTCATTTCAGAGAACCGTGTTTGTTCATATGGACGAAATTATTCACACGTTGATTATTTGGTGTATGTGAAAAAAAAATGTGGAAATGTTTCGTTTTTGGCAGTTCAAGTCGAGTTAAAAGTACTACATCTTCAAGAAATAATATACAGTATACTCAATGTTTGGGTGTAAACTCTGCAACATCTGCAACACACTGCCACCACCAGCAGGATAGGCCTGGCGGCACAGGGTCTTCTCGATCGTCATCAAGCGAATGTGCCGGCAGTGACTAGAGCAATTTGCGGTCATGATTATCAGCGGAGAACTGAAAGTCCTGCCTTATTCTTCACCAACATCCGTGGTCTTAGTACCAATTTAAATTCAGTTCATTTTTCCCTACACTTCATATCCCCTCTGGCCCTATTCCTCACAGAACCACAAATCTCACCCTCTACTGAAATATCCCCTTTGTGTTTTCATGGTTACCATCTTCTCACAAACTTCCGTAACGAGGGCGGCAGCTGATGTTATATCAAATCTCAATATGCAGTTGGCACAGTTTTTAACTTCACTTCATCCAGTTTTGATTATTCATTATATTAACTAAACTGTCAAAATATTACCAAATATATCTGTGTAGTCTGTCGCTTCCCCTATGCTTCTTCGGAACCCAATGTATTTTATTGCATATCCACACAGTTGAGTAACCATAACCTTTCACTTATCACCGAAATTACCATTTTGGGTGATTTTAACATACTTAACCCACCCCATCCCGACGTTTTCTGGGCAGTGGTATGCCCCAGTCCCGACATTTTTGGACCTTTTTTTTTTGGCTCAAACATCCGCTTTTGGTGATAAACCTCGAAAATTCATAGAGAAATCGCTCACCTGAGGTTTAAAATACTCAATCTAGGTACGAGTACCTCCTTATCTGACTGGATTTTCTAACAGGCTGGCACTAAAGAAAATGAGTTCTATGGGAGGGTAACTATTTTATCCACTCATAAACAGTATTTATTTATTTACTTGGTACGAATTTATATGTAGTACAAGAGTATATTGGTTTTCAAACAGTAATATAGGCATTTATAAGCATTGTTTCACTCACTAACTCATCACCATTCATGACCTTTTTTTCCCACATTACCTGATCATCATTTCTGACTGTTTCTTCCTCTAATGCTATGTAAACTTTGTCCTCCACATTGTCATCGATTGGGGAAGCACTCTGGCCCTGAATGTCTTTATTGGCCAGGTCATTGGTAACAGGTGAATTGCCGAGACAATGGCATGCAGGAGGGGGGGGAGAGGTTATGTGGTGTAAGGCATTGTCCCTGGTTGGCATCTTGTAGAGGAATAGAGGAAGGTGTCCCGTGTATACGTGCCAAAATTCACTTGCGAAATCACTCGCGAAAATTGAAAATTGTGCAAATTAGGGACCTTGCAATGTTGTCGCGTTAATTCACGTCTCCGGGATATGAGTGCACATCATGTGAGGACGTGAATTCACGTCTCTGGGACGTGGTGGGTTAATGTTGAATGGTAATTGCATTCTGCCAGGACTGATGATGCTGGTCTAGAGTTTGGACTGTTTGCAGAATCGTTTAATCTCACACAGCTGGTAAAGCAACCAATCAGAATACCAGATAATCCTGACCATAATGCACATCTCATGGAAAGAAGCCAATATCCACCCAGTTCCAAAGAAAGGAAGTTCGTCTGACCCCTCTAATTACAGACCAATAGCTGTCACATCTTCTCTTGGTAAGGTATTTGAAACTTTAATTAATAAGCACATTGTTAAACATCTTGAATCCAACAACTTAATTAGTGATAGACAATATGGTTTTTGCCATGAAAGATCCACCATTGACATACTCAATCTCTTAACTCATACCATTCATCAATCAATTGATCTTTTTGGAGAAACTCATGCAGTAGCTCTTGATATCTCTAAAGCTTTCGACAGAGTATGGCACCGTTCTCTGCTGTCCAAACTCCCTTGTTATGGACTAACGTCTTTTGTTCCTTTGATTTCTTCATATCTTAGTGACAGGAAAATAAGAGTAAAAGTAGATGATGTATATTCCAATTTCCACTCAGTTAATGCCAGCGTGCCGCAGGGATCAGTTCTGGCGCCAACCTTATTTCTGGTTCATATTAATGATCTCTTATCTGTCTCCTACAATCCCATTCACTCATATGCAGATGACTCAGCACTACATAGTTCATTCACACTCATCCATTTACAAAGTCTAATATCTCCACCTCTCATCTCAGTACAGCCAACGCCAGAAATCAAGATCTATCTACAATCAGTGAATGGGGACAAAAAAAACCTTGTCTCTTTTAATGCTAGTAAAACTAATTATATACAGTTTACTAATAGACAGATATTGCCAGATTCATACATTTCCTTCAATGCTACTAATATTCCCATCTCCAAAAGTATTGAAATTCTTGGCGTCTCACTTAACAGTGCCCTCAGCTGGACCTCTCATGTCAGATCACTTGCTAAAACCACGTCAAAGAAACTTGGATTATTGTACAGAGTCCGTAACTTCTTCGCTGATGAGCAGTTAGCTATAATTTATAAGAGTCATGTGCGCTCTCAGCTTGAATATTGCTCACCCTTGTGGAATGATTGTGGAGAGGTTGCATTAAGACAACTAGACAAAATTCAGAACAAAGCTGTTAGAATGATTAACAACCCTGCCATTACATATAAAATACCTCGCCTGCAAGTAAGAAGGAATGTTGCCCCCTTGCATTATTTTACAGATATTTTTTTTGCAAATGCTCAGACGAAGTTGCATCCATGGTGCCACCTCTCCATGCCTTCCCTCGTGCTACACGGGCATCTAGTAGCGCTCGTGACTAGAATGTCACTCAGCCATATTGCAGAACTTCTGCCTATCAGAATTCTTTATATCCCCGAACTGCATCTCTCTGGAACTCGCTTCCCCAGAGTTGTTTCCCTCCAAATTTCAACCCACAACTGTTCAAGTCTGTTACAGATATTTGGTGAACAGAGGACACCAGTTATCCGGTGTATGGATTATTTTTTTTATATTCATTTTTTTTTTCTTCCTCCGTTCTCTTATTTATATAAAAAAAAATCTATTCCTGACAAATAATCCAGATCAGTATAGCATAGAGGTAATGTCTCCACTTGGATCCTCTGACCACAATCTCATCAAAGCCACATTAGTTAGCCCCCCCCCCCAAACCTCCCCGTTCTGAACCTGTCAGGGTGACCCGATGGCACTTTGATAGGGCAAACTGGGATGGATTAAGAATTTATCTTGCTGACATTCCATGGCAGTCTTTCTTCTCTAATGATGCCAATTCCACTTAGTCTCACATTTGCGACATAATACTAGTTGGTATGGATTTATTCATACCAAGTCAACAGTTCACTAAAAGATCGAACTCTCCAAAATGGTTTGATGGTAAGTGTGCCAGAGCAACAGCCCAAAAGTTATTAGCATATAACTCATTCTTAAAAAAAAAAAAAAAAACATTGAATCACTCTCTCAATTTTAAATTGCTATAAACAATGCAAAAGCTGTAATAAATCTCGCTGAATCAAACTTTCTTAAAAATCAAGCATCAAAACTACTTAACAACCCTAATGACAATAGAATATTCTGGTCAGTTCTCAATTCTTTCAATAATAACTTTACCAAGTCATCATCCATTCCCCCACTAAAATCTTCAGATGGCAACATTACAAATGATCCTCGTGGGAAAGCAGATATCTTTGCCACTACATTTGCCAGAAATTCTTCCATATAGGAAGCTAGCCAGAACATCCCAGTACCAGAACTTCACTCTTCCGAAATTTTTCCACTTAAAATACAGACTAGATACGTATAATCCATCCTAGACAATTTACCTACCAACAAAGCTCCAGGCCCAGATGGAATTCCGCCAATTGTTTTGAAAAAGTGTTCCCCAAAACTTGCCTTTGTTTTTGCTGAATTATTCAGACTATGCATACGTACTTCTTCATTCCCTAATTCATGGAAGGAAGCCAATATCCACCCAATTCCAAAGAAAGGAAGTTCGTGTGAGCCCTCTGATTACAAACCAATAGCTATCACTTCTTCTCTTGGAAAGATATTTGAAACTTTAATTTATAAGCACATAGTTAAACATCTTGAATCCAACAACTTAATTAGTGATAGACAATATGGTTTTCGCCACGAAATATCCACCATTGACATACTCAGTCTCCTGACTCATACCATCCATCAATCAATCGACCTACATGGAGAAACTCATGCAGTAGCCCTGAATATTTCTAAAGCTTTCGACAGAGTATGGCACCGTTCCATGTTGTCCAAACTCCCTTGCTATGGACGAAAGTCTTTTATTCCTTTGATTTCCTCATATCTCAGCGACAGAGAAATAACAGTAATAGTAGATGATGTATAGTCCAATTTCCACTCACTTATCGCCGGCATGCTGCAGGGATCAGATCTGGCGCCAACCCTGTGGCTGGTTCATATTAATGATCTTTTATCTGTCACCCACAATCCCATCCATTCATATGCAGATGACTTCACACATCATAATTCATTCACACTCAGACACGCATTTACAAAGTCTGATATCTCGAACTCTCAACTCAGTACTGCCATCTCCATAAATCAAGACTTAGCTACGATCAGTGAATGGGGACAAAACAACCTTGTCTCATTTAATGCTAGTAAAACGAAATGTATACAATTTACTAACAGACAGGTTTTGCCAGGTTCGTATACCTTGAATGCTACAAATATTCCCATCTCCAAAAGTATTGAAATTCTCGGTGTCTCACTTAACAGTGCCCCCAGCTGGACCTCTCATGTCAGATCACTTGCTATAACCGCCTCAGAGAAACTTGGATTATTGTACAGAGTCCGTAACTTCTTCACTAATGAGCAGTTACCTGTAATTTATAAGAGTCATATGCGCTCTCAGCTTGAATACTGCTCACCCTTTTGGAATGGACGCGAAGAGGTTGCACCAAAACAAGAAGACAAAATTCAGAACAAAGCTGTTGGAATTATTAATAACCCTGCTATTACTAATAAGCTACCTCCCCTACAAGTAAGAAGGTATGTTGTCTCCCTTGCATTATTTTACAGATATTTTTATACCAAATGCTCAGACGAAGTTGTGTCCATTGTGCAACCTCTCCATGCTTTCCCCCGTGTTACACGGGCATCAGGTAGCGCTCATGACTGGAATGTCACTCAGCCATATTGCAGAACTTCTGCCTATCAGAATTCTTTCATTCCCAAACTGCATCTCTCTGGAACTCGCTTCCCCAGAGTTCCTTCCCTCCAAACTTCAACCGACAGAGGTTCAAGTCTACCTGTTACAGATATTTTATGAACAGAGGACACCAGTAACCTGGTGTATGGATTTTTTGTTTTTTCCTTAATGTGATTCGTGAAAGATGCGGAGTGAGGAAGTCGATGCACATCAGAATCGAAGAGAGTGTACTGATATGGTATGGTCATGTGGAAAGAATGGATAACAACAGAGTGGTGAAAAAAGTATATCTGAGCGAATTTGAAGGAGGGAGGAGGCGAGGTAGGCCAAGGAGAAGGTGGAGAGATGTGGTGAATGAATGTGTGAGGATGAGAGGTTTGACAGTCGGTGAGGCCGGGGAACTGGCAGGAGATCGAGCTGGCTAGATGAATGTTGTGAGGAGAAGTGCATGATCAGGAATTTTGGCACCCCTTTTTAACATGGCAGCACGTGGATTGACTCTCTCGGATACGATTATGTAAAGCTACAGAACGTTGTGATTTTTTTTTTTTTTTTTTTTGCGTAACCAATAGAGCCAGGATTTCGGGAGTTTCAATGATGAGTGAATGGAAGCGTGGTCCATTGGATTGGGCAAATTTGGGCTGTCTGGGCATTGCTACTCCTCACCCTGCCCTAGGGTGGGAAAGGAGGTCCGGATGATGATCATGATGATGTTTTTGCTTCCTCTGTTTTGTTATTATTAAATAAAAAAAAGATAATCATGAATTTGAAGATAAGTGAGCACAAGGTTTTGCAGCTTCAATGCAAGTAGATGTCACAAAATCATCACTTCATGAGCAGGTCATTCACTAAGCAGGCATACTAAATTTTATGTAAATCTTATCACACATACGTTTTAGCAACCATTCCCCCCCTCTCTCTCTCTCTCTCTCTCTCTCTCTCTCTCTCTCTCACACACACACACACACACACACACACACACACACACACACACACACACACACACACACACACACACACACACACACACACACACACACACACACACACAAATTGATCGCCTTCGGTACGTTTTGTTAAGGCATGCAGATGGGATTATTCTGGTTATGCTTTGGATAAACAAACGCAATCAGGAAGAAACTACTGCTGCTTGTTTTCTGAAAGTGCTATTTTATGCACATCACACAGGGCACACGGTGTTAAAAATACACAGACAAATGGAACGAGAACTGCCGAGGCTAGTTCCACAAAGAACTGTTCATATGTTCGAGGCTAATAGCATGACAGTATATCAGGAGGAAGTATATGGCAGGTCGTGTGAAAAGGCGGTCATGCCATATTGACCATGAAATATTACACACGTTGCCATTAACATTCGTGGATATACGTCTGTAAGTTTAATAATGTATTGTAAATGTGTAAATCTGGGGTGGGAAAGGACGTCCTGATGATGATAATGATGATGGTGATTATAATTTTTGTTGTAATAATAACAGTAATCATAACAACAATAATAATAATAATAATAATAATAATAATAAGTACTATTAGTGTTATTATTATTATTATTATTATTATTTTTATTATTGATTAAATATTTGTATGGCAATGCATCCGAGAATTATCCATCATTATTTAGTTTAGGCTTCGTTGTTGCCAGTGTGTTAGTGCTTACGACTCCTAGGTTGTCCCTTGGGATACGATGCAGGCTTCACAGACCTATCTGGAATCCTGTTTCACTTTAAAATCAAATTTCCTCTTAACCACCCTCACAATGTCTGTTTGGGTCGGTATGAGTGACTGGTCTGAGACAAAGAAGTGTTTCGTCATCAGCCATTCCTTGCTTCCTGTTAATACAAAAATACATTATCCATTGACACAACGTGTACACTATGCCCTAAAAATTAGACAAATTTGATCCCTGCTTTGAACAGCACACCCCTCTTACGACTGACCTCTCTCCCAGCCACCCAACCCCTACTTCAGGCTCGTCCTGCCCTCTACCCAGCTACACCCCACCCTCATACCGCAGTGTGACCTGCCTCACAGATAGGATCACCCCGCATACACGCAAGATAGAAGCGGATGGAACATTTTTGTCCAAACTATACATGCCTGCTGACTTTGCACCCTTCCCTGATCCTACTAACAGCATTTATACACCAGTGAAAAGACCGATTGGTTACCGACGACACAACTGCCAGGGCATTTGCAGTCGGACACCAAGGACACCTTTTAAACCAGAAAGATATGGTAACTCAGCTTAAAAAAAAAAAAAAGTGCTGTTATTTTATGATAGAATCCGGATGTGATCACATCATTCTGTCTTTATGTCTGTCCATGAATCATCCAATTCTCTTCTGTGCTTGTTTCATCAGAAGCATAGGGTTCTGTGGGTAAAGCATTCATTTCCAATTTTTAGGGTGCGGGTGAATAGCCTCACTCCCCCCTTGATGGCATTATATGAGCAACAAACCCCAATGACCCCACAGATGGAAACCATTATGGACTCCATCTAGTGAAGGAGCCTTAATAGACTAGACCACCTGGCGTCCACTTGCTTATACGGTTACCATCAAACATGCTGAGAGGGTTCCTGGATTGTCATTCAGTGGAGAGTCACGTAAAAGCTCCAATAAAAGTGGAAATATTAAGGAGCGCATGTGCACTGCCTATCGTGGACAAAATAAGAACTGCCGACTTTCACTGCAGATGTGGAGCAGGGAAGTTTCTGATGAACGTGTCGAAGAAAGTACAATAAGTTGGTATGGTATGGTCACACGGAGAGCATAAATGTAAACACGGTAATCAATATTAGTGAGTATCAGAGCAGGAGGAGGAGTGGAAGGCTTAGTGGATAGATAATGTAAGAGAATGTGTGTGAGCAAGGTGTGGGAGCAGTGGCAACGAAAGAAATTACTGAGGACACAAACGAAATGTGAATTGTGTTCAGTATGAAGATGCATATGATGACTCTCACAGGCAATCTGAGGTGCAGTTGTTTGTGAGGTAAGGCTAAGAATTTCGGAACCTTGATTTATAACTGGACATGTGGCTCATCTTCTACGGGGCACTTCTTAACAGCTATCCTACTCTTGTGCTATCCTGTTCTTGTGTCTGTGTCTGTCTGATGAACTTTTCATCTAGACTGTATGAATTCCCGGTTCCTGATTTAGCTGATTTAACTCCTCGTCAGTAGGGCAGAGTCAAAGGTGTGTCAGATGGAAATATAATATTGGTCAAGTGTTGTCAGATGGGGGAAATCAAGTTCAAAATTCTACACAATAATCAGAAGTAACAGAGGTACGTGACTTGCATGGCCAATGTCTCTCCAACACAACTTCTTATCCCAACTGTACTTCCTCCATCACCGACTATCTGACATAACTTCTCACTTTGCACAAGAAGCGTGATGAAGAAAATTAAAGATGAATCTGTGTTTTCACCAATGCCAATGCACAAGTGATATCACAGCAAAGTACTAATGGTGCTACGGCCACGTATTAGTTGCCATGTGTAGTAATGACACTAAACACCACGTTAGACTGGCACGGAATAAATCATGCATCAGTCATCTCTGAATCATTAAGAAGTTTGACAGCGGTAAAATCCTAGTGCATATAACTGTCCTTCCATCTCCGCAACCCATAAAAAAGCCTGCGGTGACTGGCAATCCATTATTATTGCTTAGTACCAGTATGTCCCTAATGAAGTCCCCAATTCCTTTTGTTGATCTCCAGTGCTGCTACTTTAATCTCCATTAATTCTGCCTTACAAGTGATCGATGTTGCTGTTGTACAAAGAAGGTTGACGTACCTAAGTATAAATCAGTGACTACAAAACTGGGATATGACAGATTAATGTGATACACGCAAAGCCTGTCAAATCCTGTAGGGATTGTGCTATGGTCTCTTTATAAAACATTTCAGATAGTGTAGGCTACATAAGGGAATAATCAGTCGAACAGGAAAAATGCAGTGTCCATAAGTTGATATAAAAATGCTAGAAGAAAATAAAGCGTGGACAAAGAATCGTGGAGCAAATATCGTGACTTGTGAGTAACGTATTGGAAACAATGACTACAAAGGTGAGTCACCAGAATAACTACTAAATAATGAACGGAGTGTTCTGATGACCATAAGGTATGTATTATATGTGATGACCTGGAAAAATTACGTAACAAGGTGTTCATATAGGAATTACCCAATGCTTTACTAACCTAATGTGTGGAAGAAAAAACACCAAAGGCTGCGGAGATCTGTGATGGTTGTGGAAGTCTATTATTTAGCGTGGAATAGTAAAAATCACTCCAATTTTCCACACACCCTGGGAGCTGGAGGGGCAGGGTATTTATACAGTAATTACATAATGCTTTGTCGATTCAGTGTGCGGAAGAAAAAACAAACAAATAGTGGAGTAATGTGATGGTTGTGGAGGTCTGTACCTGGTGTGGAATAGCAACAGACGCTGCAATATTTCACATAGCTGGGAAGATGGAGTTGTCTAAGGCTAGGCAACCACAAACAAGAACAGTTACATATGGGTGATCGACCTATATCCCTGTCGGCATTACTCATACAGCGCCCATCTCTTGAGGATTTTATCTAATGCACAAAACTAATTATTTTCCATTCCTGCATGCATTGTAGACCACAGGATCATCATTTTTTTTTTCTTTTATGCATATATAATGGTGGATAACTCTGTGTCTAAACACTTACCTCCCTGAATAATTGGCCAGCCATACCAGACCATGAGCCATCCTTCTGCTTGGTGCCAAACTCATCGTCATCTGGTCTCACATACCAGTACCTGAAGTTATTTTGTTAATGACCCATGGTCCATTGTTAATTAACAGGTAAAATGAGTCAAATTTAGCTTCTTTGAAGAGAGTTTCGTGTATCAGTTTAGGAAAGAAAATTACTTAATTTTGTACAAATACTCAAAGCAGCAAGTCCTGTTTAAGGGTACTTGAAGGTATGGGACTGACTGGTTTAGTATCAGAATTGGTGAGACAGGGTCGTGCGATATCGCCTAGGTTGTTCAGTATATGATTGTGGAATATTTCATCTTAAGAGAGTCCTGTCTCCAAGGTCACAAAAATACTCAGGTAACAAACAAAGACCTTGATGAGATCTGTATGGTTTTGTATCACAAATAGATCAGTGGACCACCAATTCTCCCATCCCCATGCAGAAGAAAATATAAAGAAGGAAAATGAAGGCCACTCACCAGGACATAACCCGCATCTTACAACCAGTCTAAAGGTTGAACATTTGCCTTTGTTCAGTAATACTGACATTTAATCAAGTGTTTTCAAAATGGAATTATTTTATTCTTGCCTGGCCCTTAAGTCTTCCATGACGCTTGGTCGGAGCAAAAATGTTCAAGTTAACCTTGTCCTGTGACCTTTACCTTTGACCTGTTGTTCTAAATATCACAAGGTCAACCCACCGGGTGACCACTAACTGTTCAAACACGTTTGGTCTAAATCAAATCAAAACCGTTTCATTTATTTCACTCACAGACACATAAAGGGCGTATTTTGCCCTTACCTTATTACCACGACCATCGACCAATTGTTCACCAACTTCAGAATCTTCGTTCCTGCCGTACCTTTAGCCCTGTCACAAAGATTGGTTTAAATTGCTTGAAAACTGATTACATTGGCCTTGCTAGGTAAATATTTATCTTGCCCTGTGACCTTCATCTTTGACATAATTAAAATCACTTGAAACTTGGTCGAGTTATTTTGGTCACTCCCCTTCAACAAACTTACAAAAACGTTATCCCATGCGCGATTTCAGCGTGCGCGGGCGAAAAAAGAAAATATGAAGCAAAGGTATGTTCTAGAACGACTCAGTGCAAGTATCTTGGTGTCCTTATAATATCTTTAGTCACCTATCCACAACTTTCCATTGTATACACGAAGGATGGTTATCACCATCAAGGCCAAATTAACCTTTTTCTACACTGATGTCTAATGCACACTGGCTTTTCGATTCGCGAATTCCAGTCAGGTAAATCCTGACTGGCAAGTGTCACAGGATGGCAAATCACAGTGAAAAAATGTATTAGATCAATAATCTCCCTTGCGGCATAACTCATGGCTCCACGGCCTCTCTGATCTCAGGTGGGAGGTATACCTCCAATATCTTAACGAAGTTATAGTCTACACGTCACATCATCAGGATATTTGAAGCACACCTTCCAGTGACTATCAGCAGGACAAGTAGAGCAGTCTTGCGGATGATAAGTTACCTCAAATCCCAAACCTGCTCTCAGTCCCAGTCGGGAATCGATCATATTTTTCCAGTCAACAGTCCACTGCTTTACCACTTGATATGATGTTAAAGGAAGAGACATAAGACACCTACAGTACTTCTAAAATATTTGTATCATTTAATGGTATGGCAATATTATGTATGTTAAAAGTATGATACAGACTATTTAAAATTTTATGGTGATATTATATATGTTAGAAATGTGATTCAGACTAATTAAAATTCTTATAAGTTACTTTCACGACTAACAATAGCTCTAAATATGCAGGAAGCCCAATTATACCTGTAACTCAGTCTGTAAATATTGTACGTTTGTCTTACCTTCTGAAAACAAATAATGTAAATCGCAAATGAATCCATTACTAAATTCTTTAAACTAGTCTCCCAGTGTGACCTACTTGAAATTAATCTTTGCTGCGAGGAACTCAACAACATTATGTGTGGTTCCCCTAAAGGTGAGTCGTTTACCCCCAGGTGCCGTTGGGTCGTCCACCATCAGCGCTTCGGTTGTCGGGTGCTCCTGTGACGAGACCACCAGGCGAGGTTGGTGGGGGAACCTGGGATGGGATGGAGCTTTTACTAATCTCCGTTGTAATTAAGTTTTTCAGAGTGAAAGCATATAAGTTGTATTAAGAAACCGCAATATCTTTAAATTTTGGTGATCGTAGGTATTGCATTAAGAGCAGGAATTACTATAATGTTTTTACTCATATTTGCCCTAAAAATCCTGTCTCTCCGACGTGAATGCTGAGCTGTTGGAATATATTGACACTAGACTATGATGCTGGTCACAACGAGGTGCTATGGAAAGTATGTATATTAGTGCATTGCCTCTTTTTGCCACACAGCTACTTGAAATAAGCTGCAAAAGGACAAAAGCCTGGACCAAGTAAGAGCAAAAACAGTATAACAAGGGGTGTACTGTGTAAATAGGCTTGGGTATGGTCACTGTTAACAATCTGAGGAAATGAACTTTGCTTAAAAAAAAAAATGAATACCAAGCATTCAATTGCGCAAAGTCTAATAATAATAATAACTAGAGCCTCCCCATGGGAGGAATAACACCAGCCGCGAGCCGATACATATCAAGCGCGGCTCGAAATATGACCTTGACCTTGTCCTACTTTCACCAACTATGAACTCGTTGGAGATTTTGATCCCTACTACACACCTGTAAACTTTTTTGATGATATCTTGAGTGGTTGCAAAGTTATCGTGGTAACAGACACACAAACCTTGATATACTTTCACTAATTTTGAACTCGTAGTGTTTCATCTCTACTACAGATGTGTAAAATTTTGTGATGACATCTTGAGCAGTTGCAAAGTTATCGTGCTAACAAACACACAGACAAACTGAAGACAATACTCGTAAGAGATTTTCATCTCCAATACACACCTGTAAAATTTTGTGATGATATTTTGAGCGGTTGCTAATTTATCGTGGTAACAGACTCACAGACCTTGACCTACTTTCACCAGTTTCGAACTCGTGATCTATTGGTTTCCCTTCTAAACACGTGTAAAATTACATGATGATATCTTGAGCGTTTGCGAAGTTATCGTGCTAACAAAAACAGACACACACAAACACACAGACAAATTGAAAACAATACCAGCTTCGCTATTGCATCTGCTACAACAACAACTACTACTACTACTACTGCTAATAATAATAATAATAAGAAGAAGAAGAAGATGAAGAAGAAGAAGAATTAATAATAATAATAATAACAATAATAATAATAATAATAATAATAATAATAATATGGTCTTTTTTTTTCTCAAAAGCTCCAGTTCCTCCTAAGGAATTCAATAGTGCTCGACTCTCATTACACTGCTACATGTCACAAAAATCCTAACAGCACTCCCATGCAATACAGACTTCATAAAAAAAAAAAAAAAGAAAGAAAGAAACTTCCACACAGTTTGGGTGCCCATAAAAGCCAGGGAGAGAAGTTATCAGGCATGAAGGCTGTCAGTTAATGTTTGATGTGAGAGAAATTATAAGATAAATACATGAATACGAGGTTGGACATCTAAGAAGACAGATGAAAGGCAGAGGTGACGGGCAGTAGGAGTATGAGATATGGGAAAGACGTGTATGCTGTTAATGAAAATGTCTTGGCAAGGAAATCAATGGGTATTGTAAAAGGTTCTGAGAGGATGAAGCTGAGAATTATCTACTCTCAGAGAAAAATGGGAATGTACGTAAATATGTTCGTCTGTGTATGTAAATGCTTCAACAGATGAGAAGAAAAGAAAGGTTAGGAAAGTTTCTGTAGGTACTGAACTCTCTCTCTCTCTCTCTCTCTCTCTCTCTCTCTCTCTCTCTCTCTCTCTCTCTCTCTCTCTCTCAATGTAAGGTATTGCACTGTGTATAATATTGTGTTCGTTAGTAAAGTACTGTTTATTTATAATGTATTATTTTATTAAGGTACTATATTATTTTATTAGGTAAAATATTCTTCTGCATGGGTAAACTTTCCCATTGTTTAGGTGCAGATCACTTACTTCACAAACTTCGAAGGGAAGAGCTGGGTGGTGGGGGCAAGAACCAGGCCTCTCTGAGCAGTCCAGGTGGCCACTCGCTTTGGCAGGGTAAATGAATCGCTGTACGGCAAAAACGAGTAAAGGCTCACTCTGAAAACATTTAATAAAAGTGATCATAATAAGGTCATTTCATACAAACAACAATAGTAACAACAAAATCGACAGCAAAGATGACAATGATGGCAATGATGATGATTTCGAGGGGATGTTTATAATCACAACACTATTGGTTGTTTGTCATTGTCCTGACCATCTGTCCCAGCTAAAGATAGGATGAGGTAGGCCCCACAACACAACGGAAGAAAAACCACGACATAAGAACTCTCAACACCATGCACAGTGAAACTGTCCGGACATTCATTTACACGTCACACAAAGCAGCGGAATCCTGGGTCCACCACCTCGCAGGCCTAACCATCAGGCATTACCTTTTATTTGAATTTATTTATTTATTTATTCACGTATTGCAGATGTGTTTTTCAAACACCTGCCAGATAGCGCCAATCAAGTTAGAAGGCTTTTCCAGAACTACATCATGAGTTCATCCTTATAAATTTCGTCAAACGTATCCATTACCCTGTCAGATCAATAGTATCACCCATTTCCATACCTTGGTTACTTAAACACTCATTTACTAGAGTCATATACTTAAAATTTATCCTTCCATCACCCTGTCTGCAGTCATAATGCAGACTACTTAAACACATACCTTACTTTCTTATTATACCCACCACCAGGCAACTTGTCTCGTATACCCTGCCCCCTTCCCGAAGTCGTGGTCGCGTCAGTGGCTTGCTACTTTCTGGGCAGTGGTTGAGGGGGCAGGGCTTAAGAGCCAAGTTGCCTGGCAGTGGGTATAAGCACTATCTCATCTACAGTATTTCTTATTTTAAACACTAAATACACTGCACACACATTCCTCATTTATATAATCAGTGCTCTAACGTTTGATTTCTCCTCATAAAAAGCAAAATTCTCTCTCCCATATGTTGATCTGAACACTCCAGTAACACATCTCAATGTACTCCTCATATAGCCTACTCTTCACACCCTGGCCTCCATCTTAGTATCAAGCTTATTATGACATCGGTATTATGACATCGGTCACCATCTCTCCAGGAACATTCCACATTCTACTCACACTGCACATTTACCTTGTTTTTCCAGTACTGCACAGAGGTTCTTAAGCTGCCTCACCTACTCAAGTCGTGGTAATCCCATCATCATCATTCCAAATTTACCCCATCAGAAATGTAGGAACTCGAGGCTAGGTTACTTAGTCCTGGTATTTTCTTTTAGTTACTGTAGTCCTTTTACCTCAACTGGGTCCAGAGTCTTTTTCTTTTATAGCTTATTTCAAACTTGATCAGTAGCAGAATAACACCATACTAGGGCTCTACATTTCGTGACTAGCATCATATTCTAGCATTATCCGATTGCTATATTTTAGCGCTCAAGACTGAGAGTTGGCAAGTTTAGGTCGTTAAAATAAACATGTTATAGTTGCAAAACCCCGAGTGGCATACAAGCAATTTTTCATCTTTCATCATCTAATTCAGTGTTGCCCCATGAGAAGTGGAGCCCGAGGCTAGGCAAGTTGATCCTGACATTTTAGAGGAGAGTGACCAGCCTCACTCATCAGTGACTGGCATTACTTGAACAATAAACCCCAGCCACCCCTTGGATATAAACCTTCACCGGCTCAATCCGACTGGAGCGCCATAATTGCCCATTAAACCATGGTTACCACCCAGTGTTGGTGATGGTTTCCTGGTGTACAGGAAACCATTTGGCTTGTCACTCAGTGTAGAGTAGACAGAAGTATGGGGAAAGAATGAAGGAAAAAAAGACATATAAACCCTAATAACTCCTCTGATATAAGCCTTTATATACAAGTACCACATGCAGTTGGAGGGCCCAGACCCACGAAACTATCAAGCATCTTTTTATGGAATATGGCAACCACCCAGCATAGTAAGTAGTTTTCTGGGTTACGGGAAATTATTTGGTTCGCTAGTCACATAGGGTCATAATGGATTTTGCAAGCTTGGTCACTTATTCCTCAGCGATTTGTTCTGCTCCTTACACCTCAGTATTTCCTTGTATGTTACCGATGTAATGAATATCGATATTAAAATGACATAAATAGCATACAAGAGAATGCTGAGTATCATTATCTATAATAAATTGCAAAAAGGAGCTACAAAGTCTTGTAATGTGACTATTAACCCTTTAATCATGGGGCGTCACTTTCATGACGCTTGGGAGCAAGGAATCATACCGCGGGTGTCACTTTTGTGATTCTGTGTTATTTTGAATTCACCCGGGCTTTCAAGTGGTGGCTTGTATCATCTATCACTACTGCCAATGTCCAACACTACTCAGCACTCCTAATCTCATCTGTACTCCCATCCATTGTTGACAATTTAGCCATTTCTCCCCATTCTTGACTCCCCTCCCTACCTCCCCTCCATTACCCTCTCCTCTCGCCTGCCTGGCCGTGCTGCGCTAAGTAAATCTTCCCCGGAACTTTCCATTCATTTCATCCATTGAAATAAGCTCTATGCCCTATTCTTATACCAAATAATATATACAAAAAAGAAATAAGGTAAGCGATAGTGCCATACACCTGGAATTGGCTAAGTATTACCTGACACCTCACGTGCACTCGTTCGCTAATTTTCCCTGTTTATTTCCCCTTGAATTATGCCATATAATCTATTCTCATAATAAAAATATATATAAGAATGGAAGGGAGAAGCCTAAGTGATATTTACATTCACCTGGAACTACCTAATTTATTATGTATTGTCTAGATTTCCTGCCAATAATTTCATAGCATATATATTAGCAGCTGTCACCACACTGACATTGGCAGAGTTGCACTCCACCTAGGCCACAACAGCATTCAGTTTACTGTCGTCTTTCAAGGTAAAACCACATCGGATTCCCGCCTGTCCAATTCTGCCGCTTTTTAGCCACATGCAAAGGGTCCTGTGACCTCTACCCCTACTAAACCTCGTGTGGAAAGGGGTAAAGGGCTAAATGACTGCTGTGGAACGTGAATTGGCTAATTTATCAATGAAAATGATGGACAGTGACTATGATCTTTATGGTGACTAAAACAGTGCAAATGGAAATGGAAATAATGTGTAACCAGCAAGTGAAAGCAGTGAATGTAAATATAAGTGAACAGTGGAAAATAGTTTTATAAGTTACTGCAAGTGGCAGTGCATAACAGTGTAAATAAAATAGAAATGTAAATAATGTAAATAAAATAATGTAAATAGAAATGTAAATGAGTAGTAATATAAGAATGCGAGTATATATACAAGGAGTAATGAAAGTGAAAGTTTCACTCTAGCATGAACGAATGCTATGAGTTATGAAAGTGAAAGTGAAAGTGACAGATTCGCTCTTAATGCTAGCATACAGGACGAGAAAGTGAATGCTACGTATTTTACTGAAAGAGAAATTGAATGCCTACAGTGACAATAAACTACTATTACTGAAGGAAACTTATGGATAAAGACTGCAGATATATATAAGTGTTATATAGTCATAGAAATATAAAGTGTGAGTGTTTTTATGAATAATAAATGATGGGACACCAGCGGCGAACAAGCGCAAGTGGGAAGGTCATACGCGCTTGTAATTTTCATTGCTTTCAGTGTTTTTTTTTTTTTTTTTTGGAGTATGAATTCCAAACTATTTGAAAATCACAGAATAGTGTTTCTAGTGATAAGATCGGGCTGTGGTAATCATATTACAGGTTGTTGGGAAGTGTAAAGTGAAGACTTCGTTACCCAACTTCAGAGATCTCCACAAGTCCTACGGTACTCGACGAAGGCTCAACAAACATCCAAGGAGAAAGCTGAAGGTATGTGCCATAGGCATATGTAATTTTAATATTCTAGGACTAATAACTGATTTTTGTCAAATATTTTTAGAGAGTCTGTCGGAGCACAAATATGCCCACGGGACACGCAGGTGGAGCCAAAACAACTCTGCTGTTTAGGGATTAATACGTAGCTTAGAGTCATTTGAAAACCACACTGTATAATGAATGAGGATGATCTTTGGCAACTTTTACTACAGCGTAATGAGAGCCCGATGCATAGCAATGTATTTTTCTTTTTATGTGTCCGGCTCTGGGCATAGGCTTCACAGCCTGCTCTCAAGGCCCAGTAGTCCTTCTACATACTATACACCTCTACATGTCACCACTTAGCGCTAACACCCACCGTCCAAATTGAATACATGCTAGGGCTGTCTCATACAGGACTGGTGTATTGGTTTTAGTGGGGGTATTTTTATGACATGTTGGCAGATCTTCTGGTAGATCAGTAAAGTCTGCTTTTATGAAATTCAAACCCTCAAACTGTTCCCTGACCCAGCCAGGATTCGATCCTGGGTCCATTAGGACTGGAGGCTGCTTCTCTACCGATTGAGCCACCGCCTTCCCTAGATTCACTTGTGTTAGTATCGCTTAAAAATATTTAGCGAATTTATTTGTGCTTTAATATTATTACACAATTTTTCTTTTTTTGTTTCCGACTCTGGGCATAGGCTTCACAGCCTGCTTCCTAGGCCCAGTAGTCCTTCTACGTACGATACACCTCTCCATGTCACCACTTCGGCGCTAATACCCACCATCAACACTGAATACATGCTAGGGGTGTCTCATACAAGACTAGTGTATTGGTATTAGCGGGGGTATTTTTATGACATGTCGGCGGGCCTTCTGGTAGATCAGTAAAGTCTGCTTTTATTAAATTCAGATCCCTAAACTGTTCCCTGCCCCAGCGGCGATTTGAACCACGGTCCACTAGGACTGCAGGCCACTTCTCTACCAACTGAGCTACCGCCTCCCTTAAAATTAATTGGTTTTATGCCTGTTATCCCCGAAGGGCTAAGGCGTTGCCCCTATCTAGAGGACGTTTTGAATTGGAGCATGTAGCATTTTCTGACCGGATGCCATTCCTGATGTTTACCAATGACCCTTGGGTGGATTCGATCCTCCGACCGTTCGTTCAGAGTTGAGCGCTCTAACCCACTGAACCACGGCTGCATCTCAGTGATTATCAAGCTAATGTTACATTGCTTGCTTGAGTTACCAGTGTCACAGAATTTAAAAGGAAGTGCTAGGTGTGCAGAAAATGTCCAGAAAATTCATGGAGGTTACAAGGCAAGGAAGTGGATTTACTTGTATAGCATGATGCACGAGTATTTTGCCCATTAAATATGCTAAAGGTGGTTAGTTAACTATTTTTTAAAAATACCTTATTTAACCAAGTGTAGCGGAGGGGTTAGTATCACATTATGATGATTACCTGAATGTTGTCACGTCGTCATTGACAATGGCGATGAGTGAGTCAGTGAGGGAGAATGTCCTGTGAAAGTGGTGGAGGGCGTGGAGGCGGTGCAGTGGGAGGCTGAATCATCAGCAAGTGAGTCTTGATGGAGGACTCGGCGAAAGTGGACAGGAAGTCTGGGTCGTCAATCACCACCACCACAGTCAAGCAACACACCACCTCGCTCAGCTATTGATGGTGTCAGATATTAGAAGGATGTTAAGAGCTATGAGATATCACACTGTTCTTATTGGTTGTTAATACTTTCTTGCTAATTTACAAAGTTTTGCACTGCATGTGAATAGGTTTTCAAGCTTTATTCTAAACTTATGAAGTTGTGTACTTGGGTAATTTTAACCATGTCACTGGCGTAGTTACCCAAGTACCGAATAGGTGAAATAGAAGATAAAGTGATAACGTAAGGAGACAGGCGAGCAGTTAAGAAGATACATCTTTTTCCTTATCAGTTTTGTTGGCTGTAAGGGTAACCCTCATCCCCAGCTGCATTTACTCAGCGGTCAATTTTGCCTTCTGGACTGATAACACACTAGTTCTTTTTCCCATAAACTGCACAGGAAACCCTCTTGTCCTTGAACTAGTGGGTGTAACTTATAGTGTGGGAGGAGCAAAACGAGGGTATTTGCCATTAGAAGCCTAAATAACGCTTTCTCTACTTTCTTCACGGCACGCCATTGGTTTTGTGAAAAATGTGTAAGACTCCCATTCATAGCAGGTGCCTCTATTGTCTCTGTATGGAGAGAGATTATTTCTAAGACAGCCTAGTGGTTAGTTAGTCGAGAGAGGTGACGTAAGTCTGCTTTATAAGTTCGAGGATGATGTAAGAGAGACACAATTTTGTTTACATTTTTCTTCACACATTTTCTTCTAATTTTGTACACATTTATTCACATTTTGTCCTTTACTGTCACATTACACTTTTGTCATATTGTGTTGCACTTTTCCCACATTTTCACAGAACACTCAATACGTGACTTTGATTACAAAACACACTGTTTGTGCACCATTTCCCATTTTTGGTTCACTCCTTCATTTACACTAGTGTGTGATTTATATCTGGATTGTATCACTGAAGTCTCCAAGTTTCCTCGAGCTTTGTGAGTACTTAGCCTCCACTGAGTGTATTCTGGTTAGGTAAGAAATAATATGTTTTATATTTTGTATTCTGGGACCTATATGAATCCTCTTTTTGTAAAACGAACCCTGCTTTCTTCTTTGCTTGTGTATGTTATAGTGTACAGTAAAGTTTAGTCAGTTTTCTTGTAAGCTTTACCTTATCCCTTTTGGTGCTTAATTAAGGGCTAAGAGCGCACCGTAATATACACCCACATAACATTTTGGCGACCTCCTGGCCAGGATAGCTCTGTGACATAATATTGGCACCCTTGGCCACATACGCAGTGCTTACTCTTACATACTTAACTATAATCAATAATCATGGCCCTAATGAGTGACATTGATTTGAAAGGGATTCTAAGCCATCCCCAAACAGAGTGAAAACACTCACAAAACACGAGCTCATATTGCATGCCCAAGCCTTACAGTTTAGATTTCCTACCTCAATCACTATGACTAAGTTACCTGATGTAATGCTGGACACCGTGTTCGAGCAAAGTGAGTCATCCATAGTTAGTTCTGAGCCATCTGATACTGCACAAAGTGTTGACCCTGAGCTTTTGGCATCGGAGGTGCCTGGCCCTAGTGATTTTTCCGCTCATGATACTGGTGACAAAGTGCAACTTAAGTTAGCCAGAATTAAGCTGAGGGAACTAGAAGTGCAAGCAAAAATAAGAGAAATAGAATCTAATGCTAAAATGAGGGAATTAGATTTACGGGCTCAAATGAGACAAAAAGGAATGGATCATGAAATCAGACTGAAGCACTCTGATAGTTCACCTCTAGCTAGTAGTAGTTCATCTGCCAGGGAATCTTTTGATATTGCTAGGAATATTAAACTAGTACCTCCCTTTAATGAGCAAGACGTCACTAAGTACTTCCATATGTTTCAAAGGGTGGTAGGTCGTCTCTCGTGACCAAAAGACTTTTGGACAGTACTGGTGGAGAGTGTTTTGAAAGGAAAAGCTCAAGAGGCTTATATTTCTTTATCTGTTGATCAAAGTGCTAACTATGATTGTTTGAAAGAGGCCATTCTGAAAGCATATGAACTCGTGCCAGAGGCATATAGGCTTAAATTTAGATCTACATTTAAGCAGAAAGATCAGATAAGCAGAAAGATCAGACTCATGTGGAATATGCTGGAGTGCTCACAGACTTATTTGATCAATGGTTGCATCCTAAGAAAATTGATGATTTCTGTAAATTTAAAGAATTAATGATCTTGGAGAACTTCACTGGTAAGATAGATAGGGCTGTGGCTACATACCTAGTGGAGAAAGATTTAGATACCCTAGCTGAGGGTGCTGTTGTAGCAGATAATTATAGTATAATTCATTATACACGAACGTAAGCCTCAGTCATTTGTTAAGGGTAGGAGAGTGAACCAACCATTTTTTTGTGAACCCTTCTTCTGGTAAAGGCAAGTTAATGTCAAGTGCCACTAGAGGGAACACTGCAACCCCAGAGTAATTTAATTTCACGAAACCAAGTGAGGACACTGTTGCCAGAGGGTCAAGAAAAAGTGTCAGGTTTTGCCAGTATTGCCAGTAAACGGGGCACTTGGAGGATTGGTGCTGGAAAAAACGAGGGAAACATTTCAGTGTGAAACCTTTTACTTTGGTAAACACTTAATTAGATCTTTTGACACCAACAGAGAGCAGCCACCCACAGATATTGTTAGCGGTAGTAAGACACAACCCCAGCAGGTGCATATTGTTAATAAGGCCAGATTGGAGCCGTCAGTGGTGGACAGACAGACTCCTGTAGAGCCATTGTTAGACACTAGTAAGACTGGAGCAGTGCAGCCGTCAGGTTCAGGTGAGAGTGATAATAAGACTCCATCAGAGTGTCCTCCCCCAAGCAGTACACGAAGTGATTCCTTCCCAGATCATTTTATTTCCTAACTTCATATCTAAGGGGTTTGTTTTAGTTGATGGAAAAAGTGGTAAGGAAGTCACTATAATATGAGACAGAGGAGCTTCACAGTCACTAATGTTGAAGGGGATTGTTGATGTAGCTGACCCTAATGAATGTGTCTTGTTGCACGGTATACCTGAGTTTGTATCTGTTCCCCTAGTTGAGGTGAAGCTCCAGTCAGAGTTAGTTACTGGTTATTGTGGGTGTTGTTGACCAGCTTCCTGTACAAGGGGTCACTTTGCTTTTGGGTAATGACTTGGTGGGAGGACAGGTGAGTGTTGTTCCCTGTGTGTCAAAAACTCCCTTGAGTGAGGATAGGATTAAAGAGTTGGAAGGTACATGTCCTAAATTGTTCCCTGCATGTGCTGTAACTAGTGCTATGACGGCAAAAGTCCGCCATGAGAATGTTGACAGTAATGGCACTGGCAATGCCGATCATGATATTGGGCTTGGTGATACCTTTTTTGCCCAGTTAAAGGAATCAGAGGTTGATGATTCTCCCCAGACTGATGCAAGCGCAAAGTTAGCTGATACACAAAGATCTGACCCACTAATGACTCAGCAGTTAGGGAAGATGAATGTGAGTCTGAACTGACACAGTGTTATTATTTAAGGCCAAAGAACGTGTTAATGAGAAGATGGAGACCTTCTAGTGTTGCTCAAGATAACGAGTGGGAGGCTGAACATCAGGTGGTGGTTCCAATACCCTATAGGCAAAAAATTATGTCCATTACTCATGACTCTTCTTTAGCAGGTCACTTAGGGGTGAGGAAGACTCTCTTCCTCATCGGGCAGCATTTTTGCTGGCCTGGAATCCGTCGAGATGTCTCCCGGTTCTGTAGGTCATGTCACACCTGTCAGCTAGTCGGTAAGAGCAATAAACCCATCCCTGCGGGTCCTTTGATTCCTTTACCTGTGTTTGAGGCCCCATTCACTAGAGTCCTTGTGGACATTGTTGGCCTTTTGCCTAAAACCTCTTCAGGCCACCAGTGCATCCTCACAATGTTAGACATGGCCACTAGATATACTGAAGTCATTCCTTTGAGAAATATTTCAGCTAAATTAGTTATAAAAGAGATGCTGACACCCTTTACCCGTTTTGGTCTCCCTAAGGAAGTTCAATGAGATCAAGGCAGTAATTTTGATTCCAAACTGTTCAGACAAACCCTTAAGGAGTTAGGAATCTCCCAGATCACTTCCTCAGCATATCATCCTCAGAGTCAGGGTGCATTAGAGAGGTATTGCCAAACTTTGAAGAATATACTCAGAACACTATGTGTTGATGAAAAGGAATGGGACAAGTGTTTGCCTTTCCTACCTTTTGCAACCAGAGAGGCACCGAGTGAGTCTTTGGGCTACTCCCCATTTCAGTTAATATTTGGCCATGAAGTAAAAGCTCTTAAACTCCTCAGAGAACAATGGGTCAAGGATGATGATCAAATTAACTTGCTAGACTATGTGTTAAAATTTAAAGAAAGACTGGCCTATAGTATGGAAGTAGCCAGGGCACACTTGGAGTCATCTCAGGAGAAGATGAAGAGGTGGTATGACCACTCTAAGAAAGTTAGGAACAGAATGTTTCACCCAGATGATCAAGTTCTTGTCTTGCTTCCCATTCATGATCAGTCTCTGCAGGCAAGTTTTGCAGGCCTTTATGTACTGGAGAAGAGGGTAGGTGAAGTAAATTATGTCATTATACCCCAGACTGGAGGAAGGAACGAAGATTGTGCCATGTAAATATGTTGAAGGAGTACTACAGACGAGACGTGGATCCCCCTAGTGCTGCATGCGTGGTGTCGGCAGTCGAGTTGAGATGCCAGCCCTGTAAAGCAGTCCCCCTACTGGGCTAGTCCTCAGAACCAGACCATCATTCAAGAGGAACTGAACTACATGTTGCAGCAAGGGTTAATCAAGTCCTGTCAACGTGAGTGGTGCTTCCCGGTCATAGAGATTCCAAAACCTGATGGGTCACATTGCTTTCTATTGATTATTGGAAAGTCAACTCGTCAACTCCCTTACCAAGACTGATACTTACCCACTTCCTAGAGTAGATGATTGTGTGGATTCGACAGGCAGTGCTAAGTTTATCACAAAATTAGATTTGATGACGGGATATTTGCAAGTCCCACTCAGAAAGGGCCCAAGAAATTTCCTGTTTTGTGGTCGGTGGCAATACTTATAAATGTAATGTCATGCCCTATGATATGAAGAATGCTCCTGCCACCTTCCAGAGGCTCATGAATGATCCCACCAAGGACTTGGATGGTTGTGTTACATAAGTTAATGATGTTATTTTTAGTGACACCTGGGAACAACACTTGAGCCAACTAGATGCCTTGCTGCAAAGACTGTCCTCTGCTAATTTAGTGCTTAATTTAACTAAATGTGAATTTGTGAGGGCTCATGTGCTGTACCTAGGTTATGTGGTCACTTTTGGCCAAGTGAGTCCACCTGATTTGTTCAGGCCATTGTCAATTCCCGCCAACCCAAAAATAATAGAGAGTTGCAACAATTCTTGCATACGGTAGGGTACTACAGACATTTTGTCCTGAAATTCTCTGAGCTTGTAGCTCCCCTCACTGATTTGTTAAGAAATGGAGTCAAGTATGAGTGGAAGCCAGAATGTGAGGATGTCTATTCTAAAGTCAAAGCCATCCTGTCAAGTCACCTAGTGCTTCAAGCTCCCAATTTTGACAAACCCTTTAAATTAGCTGTTGATGCCAGTGGCCTAGGGGCTGGCGCAGTTTTGCTTCAGGATAATGATCAAGGCTTTGAGATGCCTGTGTGCTATTTTAGCAAAAAGTTGAATAAGGCCCAGAGAAATTATTCAACTATTGAGAAAGAACTCCTTGCACTCATACTTGCCGTTCAACACTTCTCTGTGTATGTTGGTCCAGGGTCAGGTGATGTTGTAGTGTACACTGATCACCACCCTCTGAAATTTTTGTCCCGGTTTAAGGACAAAAATCTTGGATTGACCTGCTGGGCCCTATTTTTGCAGGAATACGCGCTTGATGTGAGACATGTAAAAGGTGAAAGTAATGTTTTAGCAGATTACCTGTCCAGAACTTAATTGTGCAGTATCCAGAAATTTCTTCTCTCAGGAAGGGAGGTGTCACTGGCATAGTTACCCCAGCACCGAATGGGTGATGTAGAAGATTAAGTGATAACATCAGGAGACAGGCGAGCCATTAAGAAGATAAATCTTTTTCCTTATCAGTTTTGTTGGCTGTAAGGGTAGCCCTTATCCCCAGCTGTATTTACTCAGCGGTCAATTTTGCCTCCTGGACTGATAACACACTAGTTGTTTTTCCCATAAACTGCGCAGGCAACCTTCTTGTCCTTGAACTAGTGGGTGTAACTTATAGTGTGGGAGGAGCAAAACGAGGGTATTTGCCATTAGAAGCCTAAATAATGCTTTCTCTACTTTCTTGATGGCACGTCATTGGTTTTGTGAAAAATGTGTAAGGCTCCCATTCGTAGCAGGTGCCTCTATTGTCTCTGTATGGACAGATATTATTCTTATGACAACCTAGTGGTTAGTTAGCTGAGAGAGGCGGAGTAAGTCTGCTTTATAAGCTCGAGGACGATGTAAGAGAGGCACATTTTTACTTACATTTTTCTTCAAACATTTTGTCTCATTTTGTAAACATTTGTTCACATTTTGCCATTTACTGTCATGTTACACTTTTGTCACATTGTGTTGCACTTTTCACATATTTTCACACAATACTCAATACGTGTCTTTGATATTAAAACACACTGTTTGTGCTCCATTTCCCATTTTTGGTTCACTCCTCCATTTACAGTAGTGTGTGATTTACATCTGGATTGTATCACTGAAGTCTCCTAGTTTCCACGAGCTTTGTGAATACTTAGCCTCCACTGAGTGTATTCTTGTTAGGTAAGAAATAACTAGTTTTATATTTGTATTCTGAGACCTATATGAATCCTCCTGTTGTAAAACGAATCCGGGTATCTTCTTTGGTTGTGTATGTTATAATGTACAGTAAAGTTAAGTCAGTTTTCTTGTAAGTTTTACCTTATCCCTTTTGGTGATAAAATAAGGGCTAAGAACACACCGTGACACCCCCATAACATCATTTTATCTCTGAACTCATATTATCTTTTGAAAAACCTTTACCGGTATGACTTTATCATGCAGCTTTAAGAACAACATACTCGTAGTCTGTAATACCGACCCAGTTATCTG
This sequence comes from Coenobita brevimanus, assembly GCF_032717465.1. Lineage (NCBI taxonomy): Eukaryota > Metazoa > Arthropoda > Malacostraca > Decapoda > Coenobitidae > Coenobita > Coenobita brevimanus. Next base: position 39,506,557 of record NC_136999.1, on the reverse strand, counting down.
TGCTACTCTACAATATTATTTTATGCCACTAAGTCATAGCGTACAAGAATTCTATAGTAATCCCCTAATAACCACAAATACCATATCAGACTTTTTTTTTTTTTAGCTTTAGTTCGAGCTTGGGGCATAACAAAGTAAACATTGTAACACCAATACACAGTCAGGACATAAAAGTAGATTATAATCATATGCGAAGAAAGTGAGGCAAAAAAAAAAAAAAGTCGATCCAGTGTTGTTGATGTGTACAAAGATAGATAGATAGATAGAGAGAGAGAGAGAGAGAGAGAGAGAGAGAGAGAGAGAGAGAGAGAGAGAGAGAGAGAGAGAGAAAATAGTAAGTTTATACAAAATGAAGAATTTAGGTGTGCATATTAGAAGGTATGCGTCTGGGGTTCCATAATATTTCACTATCAGCTAATGTGATCTTCAGTCTGCGATTTTACACTATATGCAGAAATTTATTTACTCAATCCTTCTGGGTCATTTTGCAGTATATATATATATATATATATATATATATATATATATATATATATATATATATATATATATATATATATATATATGTATTATGAATATGTGTGTGTGTGTGTGTGTGTGTGTGTGTGTGTGTGTGTGTGTGTGTGCATGACCAGTAAACTACAAACGGGAAACTTAAAGGAAACGACTTGAGTTAAATCATAGTCGAACTTCAGGCCAAAAGTTTGCAAATACTGTTATTTTTCCAAAGAAGCTGAAGGAAAGAAAGACAAAATGCGATTTTGTTGGTACTGAGGGCACATTGTTTTTTTTTTTTTACATATGCAGGAGATAAACAATGAAAAGAAAATAAATTATATCTATATAAAGTGTCCTCCATTCACTAAGAAAAAAATTTGCAGCAGTTGGACTTGAACTGCTGTAGGTTTAAGTATGAGGGAAACTAAATTAGGGATGCGAGTTCCACTCAGTTGTGCTTTGTATAAGTATAAAAGTTTCCTTGTCCTTGCTAGGATAATGCTACTAGTGAGATTATGTTTTTGGTAATCATTAATATATTGTCGCTCAACCTACCCGCTGAGCATCACTGACGACCTTGATAAGATGTTCCCTAGTTGTGTTCTGGTCTTGAGCATGAATCTTGCCTTCGAAAACTCCCAGACCCCAGGGAGCTCGCAGCTTAGGCATATCCTGTACCAATGGAATACATTATTAGACCTGTCGTTCACTTCTACCTGCCCTGTTACATTCTAGTGCGGCTATTTGCCAGTTACTCCAGAGGAGGGTTGGATAAATTTATTGTCACGAAGTCAAATTTAATAACATTTGTACAGACCAAGAGATGGCGCACTAGGTTTAGATGCCACACTAGTTTCCAATGCCTTTTCCAATGGCAGGCAAAGCAGCCACTCTTTATTTCTGCGAATGCAAGCGATCGTGCTATGGCATGAAGCCCAGGGAATCACTTTTCGTTTATTTCTGATCGAGTTGACATCGTTTTGCAGCAGAGAATTCATCACAAGTGACATCTGTTATGTGACGTCTGCACGGGACTCCTGCTTGAGAGAGGGTCACGCTGAATGTTGGATGACCGAGGGTCTGCTTGAAGAATGGTTGGCATCGTTGCGGTTGAAACACGGCAGCCAGAAAGGGCATGGTCAAGTCGGAAGCCTGGGACCCCGCAACGACAACATTACTTGGAACGTCGATGCTTCGCAACGTCAGAAGCGACCTTTCTGCAAGAACATTGTCATGGGGCCCAACAGATCAGGTTTTCTTGAATTTCCTTTATGATGAGTGCAGAAAATTTGAGTTGGCAATATTTTTTGGTCATGTATTTCTTACATGTTGCTTGTTTGGCTGTCTGATATACAGTATGTGGTAAAGCATAATCACAACATACTATGTGCAGTAATTTAGTACAGCACAGTATAATACATCTGCGTTCACATGAAATTATTGGATGTTAGGGATAGGCCTTTCTTCATGCCGTTTGTTTATTATATCTGGTTAATAGGAACCATATAATCATATAAAGGAAATTAGCAGAATTGTTTCACAAATTGATTGTTGCAAGGTTGATTATAGTATCCAATAAATATCCAGTAATATCTTGGTGCTTGTATATTTACACTTTAATAGTAATATAAAGCAAAAGCTTTTTGTTTACTTTGTTAATGAACAAGAAAGCTGTCATAATTTCATATGTTGTCTGATTTTCAGTTCCTCTGCAGTGACAGTTACCAAAGTACTTTTCCTTTATAAGATACTTTCCGGCTCTCACCACAATTTGGGCTGTTACGTGTGGCAGCCTGTCCGGGAGCAAAGGAGAAGAATTTTGGTTTTCTGTCGAGCAGAACCTGAAGATTGGATAAGACAATGGATTTAGAGGTGTACATTAAACTTGGTAAAGAATGTTGTCTAGACGAGAAACAGTTTCTTTACTTTGCTATTGCAGAAAGAGACAGAGTGCTAGAAGCCATGCATACCGAGGAACAGTTAGTTAGGGAGGAGCACACACTCAAGAGGGAAGATGAGCAAAATGAAACTGGAAGAGATTACTAAGCAAATGATGCTCGATTTGAAAATAAGCGAGTGTAAGTGAGATAGCGGGATTTCTATTGGAGGGTTTCACAGTGCAGTTCCTTGCATGCCAGCATTCTGCATTGACACTGACGAGTTCGATGCGTACATTGAGTGTTTGGAGCAGCATGCCACTCTCAGTCAATGGCATGAAGAAGGCTGGGCTGCTGCTTTAGGGAATTTGCTTACCGGCACCGCCCTCGATGTTTATGCATCAATGACTGCACAAGATGCAAGCGATTATGTTCTTCTGAAACGCTTGCTTTTACGGCATTTTGCTGTTACGAGTGAAGGCAATTGGAAGCAACTTCGTGAAGCACAGAAGTGATGTGATGAATCGTATTACCAGTTCACAGCACGGCTGGCTGGTTATGTTATGCATAGCATCAATTTGAGTGGTAAGGCTAAGACCTTTGACACACTGCTAGATATGCCTGTACGCAAACACATAAACTATGTGAATCTTCTGATCATGCTCAGTCCACTTTTCTACATGAGAGAAATCCTGCAGGTGTTCAAGAGTTGGTTACGATAGTGGCGCGATATCGTATTGCACATGGTTCTTTTGCTAAGGACCAAGATAGTGAGAAAAGCCCTGGGTCGACACGCGACAAACGTCTATGTTATGCTTGCCGCAAGTCTGGACATTTTGTTTGGCAATGTCCTGAGCACAAGAGGGGTCATTCTAAGGCCGCATACAAAGGTAATGAATGGCAAGAGACGCCTAGGAAGGCGTGCATAGTAGGAGTATGCCCGGAAGATGCTGAATCAGCCGTAAAGTACACTGTAGATCCCGATGTGGCGATGGCGAAACGTTCTTGTGATCATGAGATTCCTATGCTTTATGCAGGGTGCACAATGGGTACACACATGCCTGTATGCAATGGAGTGTTGAATGGCAAGAAAATTGCAGCACTAAGACACACTGGTTGTAGTAGTGTCGTAGTTCAGACTGCATTGGTGCAGCAGGCACAACTCACTGGAGAATACCAAGCATGTTTTCTTATTGACGGGACTATTAGAGTAGTTCCCATAACAGAGAAACAAGTGTGTACTCCCTGTTTCACTGGTGAAGTGAAAGCATTATGTATGGATAACCCTCTGTATGACTTAATCATTGGTAATGTAAGAGGTGAAAGAGAGCCTGGAGATGTGCCACTCTGCAGGATGGATGCATCGGACGTGGTGGACAAGACTGTCACCAAGGAGGAGGACGTGCCTCTTCAAGCTGATCGTCTGGATGACATCGACAGAGAAACTGCAGGACTGAGGGGACCCTCTACATCCGCAGCTGCAGAGCAGCAGACACTTCAAGCCAATGATCAGACAGTCATCAGCATGGAGAGGGAACCAAGTGGAACGCCTGCAATGGAACCTGTTCAGCATGGAGCAAGTGTTGAAACGAGAGGAATGAGAAGGCGTAAAGATCGACTTCTGAGACGATTAGGATCAGCAGATCAGCCAGAGACAGGAGCCACTCTAGAAGAGATCATCGCTGCCAAACAAGCTGACTAGTCATTAGGGAAACTGAGGGAGACTGCAGCAACAGGTAATTCGAAAATTGTAGGGAGGGGAAATGAAATACTATTTTATTTCAAGAATGGTATTCTTTTTCGTGAATACAGGTCACCTGCGATTAACCACGGAAAGGCGATCAACCAGTTCACGGTACGGAAGCCATCCCAGACCCAAGTCCTCCACCTAGCTCATGATTCCGCCCTTGCAGGACATCTCAAGACCAGGAAGACAAATGATAGGATCCTAACACAGTTCTTTTGGCCAGGACTTCAAGATGACATCAGAAGATACTGCACCTCATGCGATGTCAGCATACCATGCCACAAGGGAAGATTGGTAATGTACCGCTTTTTACAACCCCATTGATAGACACTTGTTCTAAATGAGCCTGTTTCCAACCGAGGAAATCGATATATACTCACTATCGTAGATCTAGCTACATGATACCCCGAGGCAGTTGCCCTGCCACGCATTGAAGCAGTTAGCAGAGGCTATGGTTGAAGTATTTTCATATTTAGGAATACCTAATGAGATCTTATCAGATAAAGGAACACAGTTTGTGTCGGGGATTATGAAGGAAGCTGCTCGTTCACTTGGAGTTAGCCAGTTTCATACCACACCATACCACCCCATGGCAAATGGGGCATGTGAACATTTCAATGGAACCTTGAAGCAAATGCTTCGTAGGATGTGCCAAGAGCATCCCCAAGATTGGGACAGGTACTTACCAGCATTGCTTTTCTCATACCGAGAAGTACCCCACGAGAGTTTAGGGTATTCCCGCTTTGAGGTAATGTATGGTAGGACTGTTCGAGGGACGATGACCATACTGAAGGAATTGTGGTCTGGTAAAGTCCCTGAAAACGAAATCAAAACCACTTACCAGTATGTTATTGACTTACAGGAACGACTGACCTCAACATGTGAGATGGCGAGGAAGGAGCTGACGAAAGCCTCAATGAAGTACAAGTGACACTTTGACGTCAGAGCAAAAGAGAGGAGATTTGAATTCGGGGACCGAGTTCTTCTGCTACTATCCATTAGCACCAACAAGTTGATCACACAGTGGAGAGGATCTTATGATGTGGTGAGAAGAGTCATCCGTAACGACTACAGGTTGATGGTGGATGGACATGAGAAGACGTACCATGCAAATCTCCTAAAGAGATACATCGAGAGGACAAGTGACGATGGAAACAATGTCAACTCTTACATGGGTTACAAGGTAGTTCAATTCAGGTCGTGGTCAAAGACGAATTGGATGATGGATCAGCAGGAATCACATTTCCGTCGATAGAGCAGACTGAGGATGTCAGTGATCTCAAGTATGGAGATGATTTGGATGACGATAAGTGGGTGCAAATTAAGACACTCATGACAGAGTTTGGAGATGTGCTCACTGATGTTCCAGGCAGGACGGACATAATTTCCCACACCATCGAGCTGACATCCAATGAGCACGTCTGTTCTTGTCCTTATCCTGTACCCCAGTCACTACGAGAGACGATCTGAAATGAAGTGGAAACGATGATGAAGATGGTTATCGTCGAGAAGTCGACCTCACCCTATGCATGACCAGTTGTCATTGTGAAGAAAAGAGAGGGTAAAAACCGATTCTGTGTAGACTATCGGAAGATCAACGCTATAACCGTGATCGACAATGAGCCCATACCAAATATGGAGGAGACCATCACTGAAGTTGGAGAAGTAAAATTTTTCACTAAAGTTTACCTTTCAAAGGGGTATTGCCTGATATCGGTTGTCGAAGAAGACAGAGGGAAGACTGCATTCGTGACCCCGGATGGCCAATACCAATTTAGAGTTCATCCATTCAGCCTGGTTAATGCCCCAGCTCTCTTTACGAGAATGATGAGGAGCTTGCTACATGGACTTCCCCACGCTGTACACTATATAGATGACATTCTCATCTATAGTTCGACGTGGGATGAACATGTCGACGACGTTCGTCGTGTACTCACCAGGTTGCGTGAAGCCATCTGACAGCTAGGTCAACCAAGTGTCACACCGTATGCAGTTCGGTTGAGTTTCTGGGCCACATCGTTGGGAAAGGTGAAGTCAAACCTACACCAGAGAAGATCAGCCATGTGATGTCAGCATCGCGGCTGACAACGAAGAAGGAAGTACGATCATTCTTAGGGTTGGAAGGTTATTATCATAAATTCATACCTAACAGGTCTGCCATTGCAGCTCCACTGACTGACTTTACGAAGGAGGATGCACCAGTGAAGGTCATGTGGAATGATGTTCATGACCATGCTTTCCAGACTCTTTGGAATAGACTATGTAATTTTCTGATACTTAGGGTGCCTGACACGAACAAGGAGTTCGTGTTACGAATGGATGCGTCTGATGTCGACATCGGTGCTGTGCTGATGCAGGTGCATGAGGGAACCCTTTTCCCTATCTGTTTCGTTAGTCGTAAATTGCACAGTCGTGAACGCCTGTACCCTATAGTTGAACGTGAGTGTCTTGCGCTGTCGTGGCCTGTCAAGAAGTTCGCATACATCTTACATGGGAGAAGGTTGACACTTCAAACAGACCATTTCCCACTAGCATATCTATCTCAGGCTAGGATGAAAAATCCACAATTGATGCGCTGGGCACTGGCATTGCAGTCGTACAATTTTCATGTATAGGTGATCAAAGGTTCAGACAATTTTGGTGTCGATTTTTTTAGTAGATGCCCTGAGCAATAAATTTTTGCTAAAAGTCTCACATGCATGCAATTTTTGTTAGGACGTAGAGGCAAAGTCATCCCCTTTTCTTTCATGTGTGTGTGTGACCTGGAAGAGAAACAATAAAATCAGAAATGTAATTTTGAGTGGGGAGTATATTGTCAAGAATAGTCAGATTTAATGACATTTCTACAGGTCAAGAGATGGCACACTAGGTTTAGCTGCCGCACTAGTTTCCAATGCCTTTTCCATTGGCAGGCAAAGTAGCCACTCTTTATTTTTGCGAACGCAAACAATCGTGCAATGGTATGTAGGCCCAGGGAATCACTTTGTTTATTTCTGATCGAGTTAACATCGTTTTGCAGCAGATAATTCATCACAAGTGACATCTGTGTTATGTGAGGTCTTCACGGGATTCCTGCTTGAGAGAGGGTCACGCTGGATGTTGGATGACCGAGGGTCTGCTTGAAGAACAGTTGGCATTGTTGCGGTTGAAACACGGCAGCCAGAAAGGACGTGGTCAAGTCGGAAGTCTGGGACTCCGCAATGACAACATTACTCGGAACGTCGATGCTTGGCAACGTCAGAAGCGACCTTTCTGCAAGAACATTGTCGTTGGGCCCAACAGATCAGGTTTTCTTGAATTTCCTTTATGATGAGTGCAGAAAATTTGAGATGGCAATATTTTTTGGTCATGTACTTCTTACATGTTGCTTGTTTGGCTGTCTGATATACAGTACGTGGTAAAGCATAATCACAAGATACTATGTGCAGTAATTCAATACAGTATAGTATAATACATCTGTGTTCACATGTAATGATTGGATGTCAAGGATAGGCCTCTCCTCATGCCATTTGTTTATTATGTCTGGTTAGTAGGAAACATATAATCATATAAGGGAAATCAGTTGAATTGTTTCACAAATTGATTGGTGCAAGGTTGATTATACTATCGAACAAATATCCAGTAATATCTTGGCGCTTGTATATTTACATTGTATGAGTAATATAAAGCAGAAGTCTTTTGTTTACTTTGTTAATCAACAAAAAAGCTGTCATAATTTCATACGTTGTCCGATTTTCAGTTCCTCTGCAGTGACAGTTACCAAGGTACTTTTCCTTTAGAGATACTTTCCGGCTCTCGCCACAATCTGGACCGTGACACTTGTCATACAGTTCCATTGTAATTTCCGTTCATCATACGCTATGCCATTTGCAGACGTACGGTTTCTTATCTGCTTTAAATTTGCTGCAAACATATGCCACAATACCAAACTAAAACACAACTCGCAATCCATTATGCCTACACTGTATTACGGCCCTTCACACCACAATAAATTCACCACATCCACCACACCATAGCAACCCATTTAGTCGTTCAGCATAACCTCCCACAAAAGATCTCTAGGAGTGACCGGTTGTAGTGGCCACTATCCTTCTGTCCTGGATTCCCGTCCAGATAAGCCTGGAGTTACAACACCAGCACCAGCAGCAACAATAACAACAACAATGGCAACTACAGAACAGACTATAAAAATCAGAGCAGTGCATTCCACAATTAATCTCTCTCTTTATGAAATAATTTTCTTTTACATATGATGATAAATTAAAATTACAATGACCAGTTCCTTACGGTTCACTGTAGGATTAGACTTGCACATTTAGGAGGCTTACAGCCAAGAAAACATCCCACGATGACTTAAGTTGGGCTGGGAAGGGGTGTGTAGAGAAATGGCAGGGTGCATGTGAAGGAGTTAGTGTCTTATGTTTGCGTGTATCAGGAGTCGGTTGTTTCTTCCCTCTTGTTTTGATTCGCTCAGTCTATTTACGTCCACATACATTTGGCAGCGATAGTTCTGTCGGCTGTCCTACAGTACTTCAGTCTCCAAGGGCCATGAACATCAGTCTGGTGAGTCTACAGCAACTGACACTGATTATTTAGCCATAGATCAGTGTCATCTGTGTCATTTTTTTTGGATTCAAGACAAATTTTCAAAGACTGTAGACAGAAAAACTGTAGATACAGAACTTTAGTTGGCAATAGCAGTGTACCTACTCTGTGCCAGGTGAATAAGGACCTGAGAACTTGGTGAAAGTGCGTAAGTCTAAGTAGTGAGCAACCATTCAACATCTAATGCCTACATCCCGTGGTGCATCAAAATTTCATCTTTAGCTTGTCATCTTCTAGCATACAACTAAATTTTGCCGTCTGCTTTAGATCGATAAGTAATGAAGTAACACGTGGAGCGTAATTAAACTTACCCTGGACACGAGGGAGGTCCAGTACGAGCCATCTGTCACCACAAACACGGAGGAGTGCCTGCATGACTGTGTGGCCAACATGACGTCCAGTGCAGCATGAAACTCTGCCGCTGACTGGGTCAGGTCTGGAACAAATATAAATTCGGAAACAAAATAAAATGGTATCTCTCATAGTTCATCTGATCTTTATCCCATAAGTACAGTTAATGTTAATACTGTATTGTGTTAATCATTTAGTCTGTAAGGTGATGTCAATAACTTGGAGACTTGAATGATTAGTGTTTAGATGTGTGGTCCATTTTTCGGGAACTCTGAGAATTTTATAGCTTTTCACTTATATTGCTCCTGTTTGTGGATCACTCTCATCGCATGTATTTTATGGGAAAGTGGCTTAGCATGATTATTAAAGTGACAACAAAAGAAAACGTCAACACAACACAAATCATTGTCAGTAATAATGAAGTACTATTTGAAAATATATGAAAATCTGCTTATGTTTTAACACTGTGGAAAAGTGATCCAAAATCCCTATTTTGACATTTTAATTAAAAACCTCCTTTAGCACGTTGCTAATTATCATTTGCAATTTATATTTAAGCTTATATGCTTACCAAATGGCTTATATTCTGCATTAACTTTGTCACAGAAATTTATAGCTCCCTAACTCCATTTCTCGTTTGGTCTCATGTACTAGACGATGTTATCTAACAAATATATTCATTTCTTACTTCATGGTGACAGAAATTTATGAGAAAAGAATATTATACCCAAATTTGGAAAACCTATTAATGGGGAGATACAACTGTTTCAGCCTGTGTTCGACCCTCTTGATGTGGGTATAATTCTCTTATTTCAGTACTTCAAGGCACCGGGAACTTAAGACAAGTTACGAAAGTGCCTATATCATATAATATCGAATTTTGGAATGTACTAAGTATAACTAATTCAAACAAATATCATACCACAGCATCGGGGCAGGCGGGCGTGGACCGTGAGGCAGGACACAACCAGGCCAAACCACAGTCTTCCCACAGCACCTGCCATCACCACTACACCACCACTAGCACGGGATTGCCCACGGTACAACTGCTGCAGGAAATGTTTGTTAAGGTACGCATACCTACAATATACCCTTTTCAATGAGATGGAGGGATGGAGCTGAGAGGTGTTTGAGGGAGGGGGGAGTGAGTTGGGGGAAGGGTAGTCAAATGGTGGGTGACAATGCGACTTGGAGGCGTTTTGTCTGCGGCCACCCTTTGGGAGATGACGGCGTCGGGCTATAGATAGATAGATAGAAATTTTCCTGGCCTAAAATTGCCGTCTGTCAACCTTCGATAGTGAGTTAAGACAATAGATTAACACTAGCATGATGCTAATCACGAAGAGGTGCTGTGGCAAGGCTGTCGAGAGGTAATACTATCTTTTTTGCTACTGACCTATGAGAAATAAACTGCAACAGGACCAAAACCTGGCCCAGGTTAGAGTAAAAACAGCATAGCAGTTGTTGCAGGTGCTGTTAGGAAAAGGACAACAGAAGGCATTAACTAACTACCGACAATTTCAGGCAGTGTCAGATTTGTGGTGGAGTCAGGGCGGGTCCAGTGGAGGTATGGGAAGCCAACGTTCTCTCTGGTGCACATTATAATGTTCCTTCCAACAGTAGGTAAATGAAGTAAATAATGTGTGCCTAGTTGCACCTTGAAAGTAACAGCTGAGCCAGTACTTTGCACTTTGGCGTATTTGCCATCCATCCCTTCATAGAGTACATGTTCCTTTTTGTCAAGGAACACAACATCTAGAACTTGATTTCATTTCCTGGGAGAATAACTGTTGTACATTCATCTCGCAACTAGAAGTACCCGAGTTGAGTTTTTCCCTGATTCCATTTTAACATAGCAATATAAATAGGGGCCTGGATGTAAATCTGACTGCTACGGGTCCTTGTCCTTTTCTAGGGGAAGATTGAGACCCAGCAAAACCTTAAAGCTTTTATTGCTATGGACACAAAATTTTACCTCTACACAAGGATGATCTAGTATGTGACATACACGTATCTTTAGAAGGCTAGTCTGAATGAATTACTGAGGGCTGTTTGTAACCAAGCCATTTCAGAAAAGTAACTTTTTAGCAAATAAATTCGCCTGAGGGCAAGTGTGAAATAAAGGATATGCGTTTAGTGTGAAATAAAGGATACACGTTTCGAGTGAAAAGCTTAGCGATAGATGATCATCCTATGCCCTGAAGGATTTGGCATAATTGAATATTTTCCATCCCTCTCAATGCGATATGCCATAACATTCACCTGAACTGCTATCATAGAAAGAAATGTATTAAAGTTCAATATCGGTATCCTGTACAGTTGTATCCATTATCAATATTTTATGTTCTTACTTCATCGTTAATCAATCCATAATAGTACTGGACTTCAAAATTTTCATGGAAGGACTCTGTAGTGTCTGTAATAACTAAGGGAATAATGTAAAAATCCAGGTTGCGTGATATATCATAAAAGGAGTCACTGTCTCATAGTTTTCCTTAACGTTAGTTTGTCCTATGTCTCTCCCAGTTTCTTTGGATGAAGCAATATTACAGTCTAATGTGCTCAATGCTTTACATCGACAGCAATGATGAATGTTATGTTTCCTTTTGTTTAGTCTTCCTCCTCGTGGTCTGTTCAGGACGTGGCCCTCTTGTCTCCAGCGCTTAATCCACCTGCAGACGGTGGGGACACTGATGCCCGTCTCCCGGGCTATCTCATGGGTCGACATGCCGCCCATCCACAGCCACACGAAGTTCACGCGCTCACTGAAGCTGGTGGACCGGGGGAACTGCATCCTAGCTCTGTGAATTTTTCTGTTGTCACTAGGGCACAATTATAAACTATTTTTATCAGCATCAATCTAATTCTATTCCTTCGGTTACTATCGGTAATGAGTACGTGAGAAAGGGAAACAACAAAATTAATGTAGAATGATTACTATCAGACAGACAAGTGAAAGTCGACTGTCTTGCAATTCACTTATCAGTCGAAATCCTCTTCTCCTCACCACATGCGTTGTAAAATATTTAAATAGCACATCGTTTAAGTTCAAAAATTGCATCTGACGAACGCTGTATGCAGCGTCACGCAAAAACAGTCAGTGATTGCAACGAACTCCAAAATTTATTGTTAAAGATCTTTTGAGGAGTTTTTAGGCAGAAAAAAAAAATCTAGAGATCATCCCAGTTTGCTATCTAGCTGGGTTTTTACAACAATGGCAGTCCCATAGATGCAGATAAATGGAAATTTCATACTGCAAACTGTAGTGATCAATGTCACGGCGAAGCTGGACAGAAACTACTCAGGCAAGTAGCGTTGTTGTCTTTGGAGGCTGTTATTATCCTGTTTGTGGTTTTGGCGGAGCCAAAGGGAGCCTGGAGACCTCTATTATTATATATTTACTTTTATACATAATATATTTTATATATAATACATGTATTGTGTTATTTGTTATATACACGGTATATTATATGGTGTGTACTAAATTACACACACACATATATATATATATATATATATATATATATATATATATATATATATATATATATATATATATATATATATATATAACTTAATATTGTTTACATTATACGTAAAATTTAGTAAAATATACGTATATTATATATACCTTATGTATTACAATATATAGACGACAGATTGGCAGATAGATATAGATAAAGATAGAGACATACATAATTTTATATTATAATTCGTTTTGTGTGATATTTATAGCTAACAGGAAATCTACTTATCTATCTAACTATAGCCAGGAGCGTTTATCCCGTTGGGGGTAGCCACAAACAAATCGCCTCTATGTCGCCCTGTCCCTTGCCATATCGCTTCCCTCCCCCTAGCTCACACACCCGTCTCATATACCTCTCCACTCCATCCCTTCACCTCATCCTCGGTTCCCCCCTCCCTCTTCCCCCTCTCCACTTCACTCACATACATTCTCCTCGTTAGTCTTTGATACTCCATCCTCTTCACATGGCGAAACCGCCTCAATGTATATTTCTAAACGCATTCTCTTACATCCACATTCTCACTACAACGCTTCTTCACTTCCTCATTTGTCAGTCGGTCTCTCACTTTAACTTCACATGCTCTTCTCACATAACTCTTTCCATTGCTCTCACTCTCGATTTGTGTCCTTCCAACAAGGTCCAAGCTTCACTTCCATGCGTCAGAGTTGATATACTTCCATCATGCAGTGACTTTTTTTTTACTTTCATGCCCACTTCCCTATATTATATTACTGCTTTCAAAGAACCTGCAACCATTCATCCCTGCTGAACCCTTTCGGTGAGGGCGACCAACATCCACTCACTCAGTGTAGTGGTACTGTACTGGGTGACTCCACATTGAGTGACAAGCCAAATGGTTTCCTGTATGCCAGGAAGCCATTTAATACACTATGTGGTAACCTTATAGCTAACCAATACATGTTCCCTACATGTCAGCAAGTGGGATGGAGGAGAGTTAATGCCCCTTCCCGGAAAACAATTAACTAGGGAGACAAACAGTAAAACCAAAATGATTTTATTCACAGGGCATTCTTACCTCAATGTAACCCAGCATCCACCAACGACTCGACGCTTCCCATCCATTTATCTTTGCCCATTCTATCTGATCCTGAGTTACATGAATAAATATATCTCACCAATTACACCAATATGGCAGGTCTAGGGGGGGGGGGGAGACATGTCTTGATGTACACAATCTGCAGGGATATGAATGGCTCTCATCATTATTTCAGTTCATAGCACCAGCTCTTCTCAGCCCAATCCACCCATTATTATTGTGATACGGCAAATATTTTTAAAATTACTGCCTTGACTACCATACTACAGTACTCATACAGAAAGTAGGCTACCCATATTCACAAGTTTCATTTTCCCCACTGTTTCTGCCACCCAACAACTTCCCAGCTCAAATCCGCTCGTCCTAATCATTTGCTGTGATGGGTTCCCTTGGGGTTAGAACTTCAATGACCATTACTAGAATTCACGTAAAAGAACTAACCTGAAAGATCTGAAAAGGAACGTAAAGACAAAATTATTTATATCCCTATAATCATTCCATGTTAAAGGCAATCACCCTTCCTTGTGTACTCTATCATTTTTTCTCCCGCCTAACTCTCGGTCTTCTGTCACTCAACAATATATGATATACCATTATGATTATGTTATTAGAATACGAATACATTCATACAACTCTCATTACGTTGTGCAAATCGTCTATAATATACCAACCCTGTTCTTGGTTCATATTAATGATCTCTTATCTGTCACCTACAATCCCATTCACTCATATGCAGATGACTCAACAATATAGAGTTCATTCACACTCAGACACACATTTACAGTCTAATATCTCTACCTCTCAACTCAGCACAGCCATATCCATAAATGAAGACCTAACTACTATCAGTGAATAGGGACAAAACAACCTTATCTCATTTAATGCTAGTAAAACTAAATATGTAATATTTACTAATAGACAGATATTGCCAGATTCGTATATTACCTTCAGTACTACTAATATTCCCATCTCCAAAAGTATTGAAATTCTCAGCGTCTCACTTACCAATGCCGTCAGCTGCACCTGTCATGTTAGATCACTTTAAAACCGCCTCAAAGAAACTAGGACTAATGTACAGGGTCCGTAGTTTCTTCACTGACGAGCAGTTAGCTGTAATTTATAAGAGTCCTGTGCGCTGTCAGCTTGATTACTGCTCACCCTTGTACAATGGATGTGGAGAGGTTGCATTAAAACAATTAGACAAAATTCAGAACAAAGCTGTTAGAATTATTAACAACCCTGCCATTACAAATAAACTATCTCCCCTACAAGTAAGAAGGAATGTTGCCTCCCATGCATTATTTTACAGATATTTTTATGGTAAATGCTCAGACGAAGTGGGGTCCATGATGCCACCTCTCCATGCCTTCCCTCTTGCTACACGGGCAACTCGGTAGCGCTCATGACAGGAATGTCACTCAGCTATATTGCAGAACTTCTGCCTATCAGAATTCTTTCATTCCCCGTACTGCATCTCTTTGGAACTCGCTTCCCCAGAGTTGTTTCCCTCCAGACTTGAACCTACAGCTGTTCAAGTTTAACTGTTACAGACATTTTATGAACAGAGGACACCAGTAATCTGATGTATGGACATTTTTTTTCATTATGTTATTAAAAAAAAAAAAAAAATGTACGTTGGTATCGGAGACAGTATAGTAATTCCAACCCCAGGCTTATCTGCACATGAACCCCTTGGACTGCAGGCTGTAGTTACCCTCTTCCTGCAACTATCATCCCCTTTTGGGGATAGGGAGGGAGGTGAAGGATATCTGTACAAATAGGTAACTCCACCATCCAGCTACTTCGGTGCCACCAGATGAAGGCTTCCTCTCCAGAACACAATCATACAGCTGTCATTTCAGATACGTAAGTAGTCAGTAATGTACCACTTTGCGTTTTCTATTGAAACCAGAATTCACTGATACATCTCTCGTTACATCGTTCGTTTGAAGATTTCCTCCACCTATAGTGGAGGCCGGGCCATACATTAGCCCGGTCTCTCGTTACAAAATACAAATGATTGTGATAATATTTAGCTGCACACTTATTTCCGTTACCCAGGTTACCATATTAGACCTCACTGATATTCTTAAACATTTAGAATGTATTGATATGTTCAAGTTCTTTCATTGTGGTTAGTTTTTATTCATAAATATAATTTAAACTGCATATGTTTACTAGTTAGTCTGACGACAATGGAAATGGGAAAATTTTTCATATCCATCTGTTTTTCACATACAAAGATAAAATATTCTTCCTTCACTTCAGTATTTGTGGAAATAGTTAATAACTTTATCTCGAATATGCACTATTTATTTGCTGCGTATTTTAGCTTGTTGTCCGGCGGCATATGACCCTGGCAGTTGCGCCGCCAGTTTCTAATACAATCGATCAGTCAATCAATCCTTCACCTTAATTTTGGACTTTCATATATACTGGTAAGTTCCTTTTACCAGATTCGTAATAATAATTTCTTCATTTTCCAGCAACATTACATTAACTTTAAACGAAAGACTAGTCATTGACTACGTAACTGAATACTAGAGAACCACATTTTTTCCACAGTGTTCCTGGCTTAGTGTAGTAGGGGTAGGCAGCCCCGCCTAGGGAAGTACTACCACCAAGGTTACTTGAGACTCAAGGAATAGCCTGTATTCCATTTTCTCTCCTAGGCCTTGGTAGCTCGTTACACATCTTTCTGCCTCACACACCGGAGGGCATCAGGCTGCCCTCTTTACACAACACACACATCCACATTATATTACATTATCTTAAACCATCTATCCTCTCTCCAAGAAAACTGATCTTGTCATTACATATCATACCCATTCCACAATACATCCCTGTTCTCCCCCCCCCATAAAAAGAACCATGGCTGCTGCTATACTGGGAATCAGTGCGGTGGTTTCTCGGGTGATCACCACCGGCAGGGCTGGATTGTCTGCACAGGGCATTCCCGGTCGTCATCAAGTGATTGTGCCACCTCCAGTGTTGCGGCGCCCTAAATCTGCTCGTCAGTGCAGTAAAATTTTCTTTTGCAATATTAGGGGACTTCACTCCGACATTAACTCTGTTCAAAATTTCCTTCAGTTTGAATCCACTGATCTGCTATTTCTGACAGAGACACAAGTAAGCTCCACCTCAGATTTAGCTAGATTTAATTTTCCTGGTTATATCTTGATTCAAAATTTCAGACCCAAAGGAGGCGTATGTTGCCTTTGCTAAATCAGAAATTGCCCTGGAGGAGATTACTAAATTTAATTGTCCTTTTTTCGACTATTCCATATACAAATGAAATTCTTTTGGTAATATTAAGTATTTCTGTTGTGTTTATCGTTTCCCTAATGCCCCTTCAGAGCCGAGTATATTTGACTTTGTCTTCACAACTAAGTGTCCTTAACATTAATACTGCATCAGAAAGTACTATTCTGGGTGATTTTAATGTCCATAATGTCGAATGGCTCACTTATTCACCCAGAACTGATGACTCTGGTCTTGACTGTGAGCTATTTGCAGACTCATTTAATCTCACCCAGTTAGTCAGTCAATCTACCCGTGTACCAGACAACCCTGATCAAAATCCCCACCTATTGGACTTGTTTCTAACAACCAATTCAGATAATTATAATGTCGATGTGAAGTTCCCCCTCGGATCCTCGGATCATTGTCTGATTCAAGCCACCAGTTTCACACCTACCACACCCTCCTGCTCTGAACCTGTCGTGATGACTAAATGGCACTACGACAGGGCACACTGGGAGGGACTTCAAAATTTTCTCATGGATGTTCCTTTGACCTCCTTTTTCTCCCATGATGCAAATTCCACATTGGGCCACATACAGGATTTCATTAAAGTCGGCATGGAAACATTAATTTCCCATCATAGTTATAGGAAAACATGTAATTCTCCTAATTGATTTGACCACAATTGTGCTAAACAGAACATAAAACAATAGCCTATAACACTTATACAAGGACCAAAACCAAAGAAGTCTTTAAATATTATAAAAATATCAGAAACCATGCCAAAACTATTATCAATCTTTCTAAATCAAACTTTGTACATAGAGAAGCTAACAAACTACTAAATAGTCCAAATGATAACAAAATATTCTGGTCAACCCTTAATTCACTACCACCTCTTCCATTCCACCGTTACAGTCCCCCAATGGAAATCTAGTAAGTGACCCACGCGGAAAAGCCAACCTTCTTGTTGACATTTTTTCAACAAACTCAACCCTAAATTCAGAAAATCATAATATTTATGTACTTGATTTTGATTCCCCTCAGATACCTCTCTTCATGATTCACACCAGATACGTACAAGCCGTATTACAGAATCTATCAGCAGACAAAGCCACTGGTCCAGATGAAATTCCTTCAATAGTACTTCAAAATTGCTCCTCAGTGATTTTTTTTTTTTTTTTTTTAAAATGCGAGGAAGAAGGAACCAATGGCCATGAGCCCGCAGTAACAGTTACCTCCAAGAGAAAAACAAAATACAATAAAGAGCCAGATTCAAGATCCGATCATTTTCAGATGCCTGGACACACTGCGTTTGAAAGACTGGAGATCATAGGCAGCAGGAAATACAGACAGAGGGAGACAGTTCCAGAGCTGACCTATTGCATAAATGAAAGACTGGGAGTAACGGTTAACTCTTGCATTAGAGAGTTGGACAGAAAAGGGATGAGAGTTTGCTGCCAGACGGGTGCTACGCGCCAGTCGTAGAGGTGGAGGAGTGCATGCAGACAGTTCAGAGGAGCAGTGACCATTAAAGTAGGGATAGAAAAGAGATAAAGATGCAACAGTGCGGCGAAGAGACAGAGGTTGAAGGGAGTCAGTAAGAGGAGGAGAGTTAATGAGACAAAAAGCCTTTGACTCCACCCTATTGAGAAGAGCTGTATGTGGGGAGCCTCTCCACACATGAGAGTTGTACTCCACACAGGGGCGGATAAAACCCCTGTATAGAGTCAACAATTGTGCAGGGGTAAAGAAAGAGTGGAGTCGGTTTAGGACACCCAATCTCTTGGAAGCAGATTTTACAAGAGATGTAATATGATATTTCCAAGATAAGTCCCGAGTAAATGAAACCCCAAGCATGTTCAAGGATGATGCAGGATTAAGCTGAATATTATTAAACATTAGTGGGTATACCTGTGGAAGATTTTGTCAGGTTGATAGGTGTAAGAACTGAGTCTTAGATGCATTAAAAACAACCATATTATTTTTACCCCAGTCAGAGATACGAGCCAAGTCAGACATTAGGTGTGCCATAGCCTCATCCCTTGTTTGTTGAAGTAACTGTTGAGATGGGCGTTGCGGGAACCGAATGGAAAGGTGAAGGGTGGAGTCATCAGCATATGAGTGGATAGGGTTAGATGTACAGCTTAGAATATCATTGATGAATAAAAGGAAGAGAGTAGGTGATAGGACAGAGCCCTGAGGAACACCACTGTTGATAGATCTAGGAGAAGAACAATGGCCGTCTACAACAGCGGCCATAGAACGACCAGAAAGGAAGCTAGCGATGAAGGCACAGATAGAAGGATAGAAACCGTAGGAGGGCAGTTTGGAAATTAAAGATTTATGCCAGACTCGATCGAAAGCCTTTGAGATGTCAAGTGCAATGGCAAAGCTTTCGCCAAAGTCCCGAAAGGAGGATGACTAGGAGTCTGAAAGGTAGGTGAGAAGATCGCCAGTGGAGCGTCCCTGACGGAATCCGTACTGACGATCGGAAAGAAGGTTGTGATAGGAAAGATGCCTTAAAATTTTTCTATTGAGAATTGACTCGAAAACTTTTGAAATACAGGACGTTAAAGCAATTGGACGATAGTTGGAGGGTTGGGAGTGGTCACCCTTCTTTGGGACTGGCTGAATGAGAGCAAACTTCCAGCAAGAAGGAAAGGTACAAGTTGACAGACAAAGGCGAAAGAGTTTGCCTAGGCAGGGTGTAAGCAGAGAAGCACAGTTCTTGAGAACAACAGGAGGGACCCCATCAGGCCCAGATGCCTTGTTAGTACTGAGGCCAGTATTAGCAAAAATTTTCCGCTTATGCATCCGTACATCAATTTTTCCAGCCCTATGGAAAAAAGTAAATATCCATCTTCTTCCTAAAAGAGGGCAACTTCTGATACATCAAACTAGAGACCAATTGCAATAACTTCCGTTCTCGGTAAAGTTTTTGAGACACTGATTAACAAACACATAGGCCTGCATCTAGAAATCAATAAATTGATCAATGATCGGCAGTATGGATTTAGACAGGAACGTTCAACTGTAGATATTCTTTGCCTTCTTACCCATGAGATTAACAAAATAATAGACCAACATGGTGAAACACACACAGCAACACTTGATATTTGTAAAGCATTTGACAGAGTATAGCACCAGGCCTTATTGTCTAAGATGTCATACTATGGCCTTGCATCACTGGTTTCTCTAATTTCTTCTTACCTTCATAGTAGAAAAATACGGGTCATTCCATAAATGCTGGCGTACCTCAGAGATCAGTTTTGGCGCCAACCCTCTTTCTCATTCATATAAATGACCTGTCTGTCACGCACAACCCAATACACTCTTATGCTGATGACTCGACCCTTCATAGTTCTTTCACATTTAGTACCTCCTTTGCACAATTTGATATTATAAATTCTCAAATAAGCACAGCAATATCTCTGAACCAGGACCTTTCTAAAATTAATCAATGGGGACAAAAAAAATCTGATTTCATTTAATGCTTAGAAAACTACAGTAAATACATTAATTTCTCCACTAGAAAGAATCCCTCAGACTCTCACATAATTTTAAATGATGTCAGTATTCCCATATCCACTACAATTGATATCCTAGGTGTTACTCTAAACCCCAACCTAAGCTGGACAGCTTATGTTATATCCCTTGCTAAAAATGCTCCTAAAAAAATGGGACTTATGTACTGAGTTCGTGAGTTCTTCACTGACGAGCAGATGGCCACAATATACAAAAGTCATGTGCGTTCTCAGATCGAATACTGTTCACCACTATGGAGTGGATGTGGAGCGGTTGCATTGAGGCAGTTGGACAAAATTCAAAATAAAACCATTAGATTAAACGATAAACCTGCCATAAAACAGGACTTTCCTTCGTTGTTGTTTCTTTGGCACTATTTTATCGATATTTTTACCGTCAGTGTTTTAACGAATTGGCTTCAACTGTGACTCCCCTTCACGTTTTCTCCCGAAATACTCAGGGTAGCTTCGAACGCATATGAACTCACACTCTCTCCCCCACAATGCAGAACCTCTACTTATCAAAATTCATTTATCCCCAGAACTACTACTCTCTGGAATTCACTTCCTGGGATTTGCTTCCCACATACATTTAATCCTCTCGATTTTAAATCCAATTGTTATAAGTATTTTATGAATGGAGGATGCCTTTAGGCACATGGACTTATTTTATTTCCTTTGTTTTTCCTTCCTCCATTCATTATCAAAAAAAAAAAAAAAAAAAAAAATCTCCAAGCCAGATTTTAGCACTGGACAGACACAGACTGATTTGATTCAAACAATAGGCATACGTTAATACATGAATGCTTTCGATTAAACTGCACGAACCCAATTTAATCATTTTGCTTTTCATTACACGTAGCTCATCCCTGCAAATAGTTGAATGTAAAATACAACCTGGTAAATGCCCCAGACGTGTACTTGATATTTCTGAGACAATCATTGCACTTTGTGGACACAACAAACGATATTAGCACATCACCAATAGTTCAGCAACTCAAACAGCTTTGTAATTAAGGGGCAACAGTATCTCACAACAAAGTTTTCAGTGACACGGTGTCACATGACTGACAACAAAGTGTTTTGTAACACGGTGCCATATGACTGACAAAGTGTGCAGTAACACGGTGCCACATGAGTGACAAAGTGTTTTGTAACACGGTGCCATATGACTGACAGTGTGCAGTAACACGGTGCCATATGAATGACAACAAATTGTGTTGTAACACGGTCCCACATGACTCACGGTGAAGGTGTGGGGTCCGGTGAGGCCGGAGCAGGACTCAGTCTGGAGCGGCAGCTGAGCACTGAGTGCTGACCCGCCTCCCGCCGCCCTTATGTAAGCACTCCCAGCCAGTGAACGCCAGCCAGTGATCACCTCCTCTCTCACCACACCACCCAGTAAACACCTCCCATCTCACCACACCAGCCAGTGATCACCTCCCCTCTCACCACACCAGCCAGTGAACACCTCCCCGTTCACCACACCAGCCAGTGAACGCCTCCCCTCTCACCACACCAGCCAGTGAACACCTCCCTGTTCACCACATCAGCCAGTGAACACCTCCCCTCTCACCACACCAGCCAGTGAACACCTCCCCGTTCACCACACCAGCCAGTGAACGCCTACACTTTCACTAAGCGTTATTTTTGCTCATTTGATAGAGGGAAAAAGCCTCGAAATTTTTACCGTCAAGAAATCGGTTCCTTTCCCTCGGTCTCCGTATTTTCTTTTTTCTGTAAACACACACACACACACACACACACACACACACACACACACACACACACACACACACACACCACACACACACACACACACACACACACACACACACACACACACACACACACACACACACACACACACACACACACACACACACACACACACACACACACACACACACACACACACACCGGCACATCTTAGGTCATTCTCACACTTTCGATTACTGTATATATTTGCAGTAATCTCTCAACCTCCCCTATATTCTCTCACTAACCTTAGGTCACGAACTTTCTCACGCAGCTCACATGATCATTCACTCTCACTTTTCTCAGTCTCATTAATTCATATTCTCATAGTCTTCCTATTTTTTCCCTAAAGCCATGCACTCATTCATATGATCTCACACTCTATCTCAGTTTTACCAAATCGTTCTTTTTTTAATATCGTTCTTACACAGTCACATACTCGTCACATACTCGTATACTCAGCCACATACTGGTTCACTCTAACTTAGTTCCTCATACTTGTTTAAATTTCACACTCAGTTACACACACTTTCACATTCTTCCCAACTCATCACTCACACTCAGTCACATATGCTTTCATTTCCCTCACACTCATTTCACTCTCTCACTCAATCACATACACTCTCACTTAGTCTCTCACCCAGTCACATACACTTTCACTTAGTCCACACTCTTTTTCACTCTCACTGTCACATACACTTTCACTTAGTCCCTCACACTTAGTTCATTCTTACATTCAATCACACACTCTCACTTAGTCCTTGACACTTATTTCACTCTCACATTAAGTCACATACACTTCCACTTAGTCCCTTACATTATTTCACTCACACTAAATCACATACTTTCACTAAGTCCACACTCATTTCACCCTCACTGTGTCACACACGCTTTCACTGAGTCGGACACACTTATTTCTTTTTCACACTCAGTCATACACTTTTTCTCCCTCACACTTATTTCAGTCTCACACAGGGTAACATACACACCATATACTCATTTTACTCTCACAGTCACATACACTCTTCACACTCCTTTCCTTCTCACAGTTGCTCATTCACAGTTCTCGTTATATGGAACACCGTGTACACAAAGGCAAGAACACAGATTTACGAATTTGTGGAGCCAATGGTGCAGCCAGGCAGCCCTTAATCCAGTATGAAATAAGACAGAACCACATTAATACACGAGTAGGCATAGAAAGATTTGGAATTATGCCTTTGTCCCACTGTCAGGAACTTTCCCACGACACGCCACGATCTTCATGTCTTCGTGTGTCGCCGCATATCGTCATGAGTTTCATGGCGTGACTTAGCGATGACATAGCGCTGGCGTGGAGAACTTGGTCATCCTTCGCGGTTCTTGGCGTGCTATGACAATTTTTGGAACATTCAAAAATTTTCGGCGTGGGCACCGACAAGGAGAACGTGACATGTCGTGACGGTAACATCATTTGTCTTGGCTGTGACTCAGCGCATCTTAGCGTGTCTTAGCTTGTCGTAGTTTGTCGTTAGGTGTGACTTGACGTGCTGTAGCAATAACTTTGAGATTGGAACCCACAGACCTGCTACGACACACGAAGTTATACATACGACAAGCAAAGATACACATAAGATACGACAACTTATGACAGACTACGTGGCGATGTCTTGGCGTTACGTGAATTCAAAGTGACCGTTATTTCTGAACTGAGGGATGATCGTAGTGTGTCGTCAAGATAACGTAACGCTTCCGTAGGGTGTCGTGGGATGTCGTAGCAATGTCTTTGTGCATCATAGTGCTAACGTAACTGCGTCGTGAAATGGCCGTTTAGGGCTACCGTTTGAGGTATGATCATCGCATTTCACCAAGATCATACCTCATGGGTAAGATCGTGGTGATCGGGGCCGTTCTCGAAGATGAACTTGAATATGGGACACGGACCTTAGTCTCTTGGTATGAACTTGGGCTGGTATTCCCATCGGTTAAGGAAACTCCCCAGCACCTCTTCGTTAGCGATTTATTTTGGGATATGGCTGGTTATTTATGCATGGCAATATTGGAAGGGTTTATGTAACACAGCAGAGGACAGTAAGGCGTAATAAACAAAATACATCAATTAGGAGAATGTGTTAGGGACCTTCTTCACCCGAGGGAGAATATAGACCGAGG